>NW_024879384.1:122568-191523 GCF_018340385.1 Cyprinus carpio | reverse complement strand
AATGAACAGTAGAAACAATCAGATCCAGGGGAACAGCTCTTGGTATACAAGTTAACTATGACAAGTCTCAGTTAGTCTAGTACAGAACCGTAGCCAGGGTTTTTTTTTTTTTTTTTTTTTGAGATATGATAGACAAAAGAAAAAGAAAAAGGTAAGTACTAGTATTAGTTGGTTAGAATTACTGAAGCCGAAAAGATGGAGTCTTTAGATGTTTTTTTGAAAATGAGTAAAGACTCAGCTGTTTCGAATTGAGATCCGCGAGGTTCATTCCACAGCTGGGCGCGCCAGGAAAAAGTCAGCTGAGAGTGATGTTTGACCGCTTTGGGAGTGGTGTCACCACAAGACGTCGTTCACCCTTGCAGAGCACACAACTTACTGAGGGCGCATAAGACTGAACTGTGAGTGTTAGGTATGTTGGCGCCGTGCCAGTGGGTCAGGTCTTGTAGGCAAGCATCAGTACCGTTGAATCTTGAAGTGCGAGCCGGCTACTGGTGCCAGTGTAAACCTAATAGAGGAGAGGAGCTCACATGAGCTGTTTATTTGCTCATTGAGACAACCTCGCTGCTGCACTATTCTGGATCAGTTTGTAGAGGCTCGATCACGTACATGCAGGGAAGGCCCCCAGAAGAGCATTTAACGATCCAGGGTCTGGAGAGAACAAGAGCTTGGACAAGAAGTTGGGTGGCTTGCTCTGACAGGAAGGGTCTAATCTTCCTAATGTTGTATAAGGCAAATCTGCAGGACCGGGTCGTTGTAGCAATATGGTCGGTGAAGCTTAACTGATGATCCATCACAACTCCTAGGTTTCTTGCTGTCCTGGAAGGAGTTATGGTTGATGAACCCAGCTGTATAGAGAAGTTGTGATGAAACGATGGGTTAGCTGGAAACCACCAGCAGTTCAGTCTTAGTAAGTTGAGCTGAAGGTGATGGTCATTCATCCAGCTAGAAATGTCACTCAGACAGGCTGAAATGCGAGCAACTACTGTCGGGTCATCTGGTTGGATGACCCGACATTGATTTACTTTATTATTTATAAGTATAAAATATATTGAACAAAATTTGAAAATGAAAGCAAATTTTTCCAGAATAGCACATAATGGTCACGGATCAAAAAATAATAAGTGTAAATCAAAAGTTTTATAAGGCATTTATAAAATTAGTAAGCATGAATCAAAACTTTAGACACATTTAAAATAATATTGCACAAAACTGAAATAATATTGCAAATTATCCGACTTGCATACAAAATCATGTCTTCCTTGGTATATTTGTGCTCTCAGATATTTTCTGCTCCCTATTTTAATTTTTTGTATGCTTATGCTTTTTTCCCGCACCCTTGTTCCACATTGTGGAAGTGTCTGCTTTTAAGTGTTTACGTTTAGCTTATTTGACATTAAATGCAGGCCTTCACTTTGAAATATAAATCATAGCACATTTCAGAAGATAAAAAACGTGTCTTGTAGTCTGGAAAATTTGGTATAACATTAGCAAATTATTTTGCGTACCCCATAGCTTTGGGTCACGGACCCCAGTAATAACCATAACAAGACTTATTATCAGTTAGGTATAGGTGGGCCAGCCGCATATAACAGCGAAGTAACTTCGCGAGAAGCTAGTGCATATAGTGGGTGCTCCCTTTGATGTGACCATAAAAAGCGAATAAATATGAACATGACCGTGACTAGCTGGGGTGAAGCTCATTTAACATTAACGGATCGCAGGTAGGCGTGCATCGGTAACAATACAGACACATATAGCGATTGTCCTGTATGGAAAGATATTGCAACTGATGTTATCCATTTTTCACCTGTACAGTCGAGTGGTGAACGCTGAGCATCGAAGCATTAATGAGGCGCGTTGGAGTGATACATCGACACCTCTCGCGACTTGATTGGCTGGAGGAGGAGGCTGTCAATCAAAGAACTAGTGGAACAGCCAGTGACACTTAAGTCAACCTGATTTACATTAAAACTCTAACCGCAGCATTTGGAAAGAAGCAGCACAGAATGTGATAACAAAATGAAAGGGGAAAAACATCTCAGTTACGTATGTTACCTTGGTTCCCTGAAAAGGGAACGAGATGCTCTTTGATGACATCATCACTATGGGAACACACCTTGATTGTGGCAGATAATGAGCTGCTTATCATCACATGCCAGTTTATTAGCCAGATATCCCTTAGCACTGCCCCAAAGGCACATGGGTGAGCTATATCAGCGTGCTGTGCGCTATTTCATCAGATTTCCACTTGTTTATGAAGGGAAGCGCTATCAAAGGTATGGAGCGGCCGCATCGCGGTATCCGTTAAACTATTCAGGGGAACCATGGTTACATATGTAACCAAGATGTTCCCTCTCATTGGTTTCACTTCTATGCTGCGATGGCGTCATGGCTATGGAAACTATACCATAATGTCTGATGTACCTTTAACGGCCAGCTGGGAAGCCAAGGGAAAGTGTCTCTGACTGGGATATGGGGCCCAGGAGGCAGGGGCTTGGCCTCACGTCCAGACTGTAGAACTTCGGTGAAGGTGCGGAGAGGACATCCTGCTACAGCATAAATATCTCTTCAATCTAGGACCCTTTGAAGAAAGCCTGAAAGCAGCCACTGCTCTTGGCAGCAGAATGATCATGCACCCCTAGATGGAAGACAAGCCACATGCCTCATAAGCCAGAGAAATGGCCTCCCACTATCAGTCTGACATTAGCTGTTTGGTGGCAGCAGAATCTGCTCTTACCACCAAAAAATACAAACAACTGAGTACAAAGATCCGCCACTGAGCCATGCATTAGGCCCCTTAGATCCTAAGTGCCCTCACTGGGCACTTGACCAGATAGCCTGAAGGAGAAGGCCTCCAAGCAGAGGAGAAGGCCTCCAAGACCACTGCTGAAAGCAAAAATGGAGTCGAAGCGGACTTAGGAACATAACAGGCCTAGGTCGCAAAAAAAAAAGACTTTAACCAGACGGGGCAAGTACATACATGAAGGGCTGATGGAGAGAGCCTGCGGGCTGCAGATCACTACTCTCTTAACGGAGGATGAAGACACCAAAGAAACATCTTGAGGGTCAAAACTTCTCTGACACAGACTCCAATGGCCAAAAGGATGGGCCGGTCGGGACTGTCCAAAACCAATCGATAAGTCCCAAAAAGGAACTTGTGCCTGGTTGGTGACGGCCTAGCCCTCTCGAATGCTTGATGACCAACTGAAACACCTCCCACGATGTGCATGCCTTGCAGATAGGGCCGCCATTTACATGTTAAGAGTGGTGGGGTAACTCCCTCAGAAAAACAGACTTTTGAAGAAATTCCAGTACTCAACTGATGGAGTAATGGACTGTATCTAGAATGCGTGTGTCTACACCAAAGAGGCAAAAATTCTCCACTTGAAAGCATCTAAGCGGTCTTGTGGAGGTTACCCTCGAATTTATAATAGGGTCTGTTGGTCTTGTCGAAGAGAGACTGCAACACATTAGCACATTCCGCTCAGGGGGCCACAGCCATAACCTCCATAATTCCAGTTGAGGATGCCAAAATAATGCCACGAACTTGGTGTCAGAAAGATCATGCATGAATGGGAACCTCCCATGGAGGGCCGGCCAGCCGACTGAACAGGTCCGAGAACCCACAACTGCATGGGCCACCACGGGGCCACCAGCAGTAAAGTGCGCCACTCTTTCGGATCCATACTCCTAAAACAGAATACTGGGAGCAACCAGCCAGATGGGGGAAAAGCGTAAAGATTGATTCTGCTCCATTCATGGGCCCAGAGCATCTAGCCCTGAGGCGATAGTGAGACATTGAGAAAACCAGAGCGGTCAGTGCATAGTCCATGCTCGAAGCCAAACAAGTCCCCTTCCGCCCGTCCGAAACCTCTGCCATATGAGATTCCACCACCTGGGGGTTCAAATCTCCATTCTCCATCCTCCAGACTCTGTCCTAGAGACGCACGTTCCACTTTTTGAGTTCATGCGACCTGGGACATTGACTGACTCTGATTCGCCAGGAGCTTTGTCTGAGTCCAAAGAAGAACATGCCTCGCCAGCCTGCACAGAGGGGTGGGATGTAATCCGCCTTGGGAGATGGAGGTACTAAACCAACTATCTTGTTGGTAGTAGATTCCTGACAAAACACGTGACAAACCCATGTCAAAGCTGATTCGGGGCGTAAAAACTGTTTTTTGAGAGTCAGGAAGAAGGCTTAGCATCTGCCAAACGTTTTACGTGCCAGACCACAATTGTTGCCGAGCATATCCACACCTACGCACCTGTCCATACTCTCACAGAGTGCGCGCTTCGCTACGCGTACGCGCCGTCTTCGCGCGCGAGTCCACTCCGCGGGATGGACCTGTCCACCCAGACCCGTGACAACGGCACGTTCCGTCCGTAGTGATGGCCTTACGATGACACAACGTGCCCCAGCTGAGACTCCTTTCTTGAAGGAACTACTGGCGATCTCAATTACGGGCTCTAGAGCATGCAATAGCCCTTGCTGTGTCCACCTTAAAATCTGCTTAAGCGGAGGAACATGAAGTGAAATTTTTTGCTCTTGGTTCCCACCACTGGAATGGTCGCATATGGAGCAGCCCACTGAACTAACGCGTGCTGCCATCTGCCCCGACAGTCTGAGACACACGCCTACACGTACAAGGCGCCCTGTCCTTGAACTGACTTAGACAAGTCCTGGATGACTGTACATTGCGGAGACAGAGGTGCCCCGCATCATGCAAGAATCCAATCCCCCCCAAAAAGGTGTTTTGCTGACACGGCAGCATGACAAGTCTTTGTAGGTTCGGCTGTAATCCTAGGCTCCTCAGATGATCGGTACCAATCTCGATGTGTCATTCCTGATCCTGAATTGAGCTAATATAGCCAATTGTCCCAGGTAGTTCAAAATTCTGAAAACCTTTGAGCGCAACGGGGCCAGACTTGCATCCATAGATTTGTAAAAGTTTCGATGAGAGCCAAAGCGAGTCCTAATGGGAGAACACAAGTGGTAAGCCTTGCCCTCGAAAGCAAGCCTGAGGAACTTCCTGTATGTCTCTGGAATAATCGTCTGGAGGTGAAAGTATGCATCCGTTAAGATCAGGTTACAACCAATCCTCGGATTGGATCTGAACAGAATGCTTTACGTAGCATCGTGAACGTACGTATTCTGAGCACAAGATTTAGAGACGACTCAGTAAAAGACGTAAACCACACCATCGTTTAGGGCACAACAAAATACTGGCTGTAAAAGCCTGACTCCATCTGAGTTTGGGGGTACTCCTCTATAGCCCCTTTCTCTAGGAGTGACACGATCTCCTGACCTTAAAATCGGGTCTCCGCCAGATGAAGGTAGTCACTGATTTTCCTCCTGCATAGGGTCCCGCAGAAGTGGCGGGAAATTCTACAACAGAAGATGTCCAATGTCCTGCGGGCCCGGCCCCACCACCCCAAGTGGGGGCTTTTGAAAGGCTGTCATAAACGGGCCAGGCTCACATGACCCTTGGACGGTCTCTCGAGCAACGAAGGATGGACGCGCAAGTATCTGAGGTCCGTATGCTGATCATAAGCACTCGCCCTTAACTGCCCGGGTGCAGTAGCGGCGGGACCCTTAAAGGTTTCTACTCCACACCAAAATGAAAATTTAGGGAATTTGAACAGATCACTGTTTCACGGCTTAGCACTGAGACGGCCAGCGATTCACGGACGAGCGTTGAACATCAAAATCTGCCCGCTGGATATTAATATCCAAAGTAGAGTGACACACTATTAATACACAGAACAGATCGGCAGTTTTAAGAGACATTACTTGTGAGCACAAACAACACAAGTACTTCTTTTCAATATGAATAAGGGCTTTATTAGATAAATCTAAGACATCTAAACTAATTACACATAAGCCCCGCACTCCACACATTCACACAGGTTGCAGGAAGAATAGAAAGTTAGGAAAGGATGAGTTTAAGAGAATGAGAATGTTAAATCCCAAGTTTAACAGCAATACGCGAAAATTGCATAGACATAAACAACCAGTTTAATCCACTTAATTACAACCCTCGCAGGGGGGAGTTCCTACAATGAGCGCAGACGAAATTATATTCGATAACACCAGTAACAGAATCAGAGTCTGGAGGTCCGTTACTTGTTGATGCCGGTTGTAACTGGGGTTCCCTTTGTTGTCGGCCTGAACAGGGGGTTTTCCCGAGTGTGTGTGTGATTGGCTTGAAGTTCACAGTAGTCGGTGAAGTGACCGTCTTGGGAAGCCCGTGGTTGGGCGTACGCCTGAAGCTGTGGAAAGGTTGGGTTTGGGTGGAGGAAGTTCAGCGGGCACTCGAGGTCAGACTCGGAGACACGGCGTTACAAAATTAACTCAGAACAAGCACAAAACTTCTCAAACGAAACGAACAAGTAAACTAAGTAAAAGACCAGAAGTAAAGTTTTGCCGAGACGTAGGTGGTGTTTCTTTCATAGTGGATCGTAGGCTGCAGGTAAGCATCAGGCTTTTGGGGGCAGGCCGAAGCCACGCTGAACGGTTTGCTCGAAGAACGCTAAAAGTGATCGAACACAAGCATGACTAAAGCTAAACTAAAATCTAAAGCTAGGAGCAGGCTAAAAGCTGGCATGACTGATAGCAAAAGCTAAACGAACAGCTACAAAGCTAAAAAGCAAAATTTGAATGGTGTCCTGATTATTTAAAAACTGGCCTTTTGGCCACACCTCAAAATGTTGTCTTGACCAATTAAGTATGTCTTTTCCCTCCTCCGGTGTTTCCTATTTTTCCCACCCCATTCAAGAAAATCATAAAGGTTATCTTTATCAGGCACTAGGTCCGAATTTTCCCGCTCTTGCAGGGTATAAATTTGGACATGATTCCTATTAACAAGAATATGATACATTTGACAAACAACTGATGGTCAGAAACCTTTCAAGCAAGAAGATTCGAACACAACACCATTACTAAACATGAATATGATCCCTTAAGCTATTCAAAGACATACACAATAAGTGATTAGAAACATTATAATCAAATGTGTGGGTTCTACATGTATGATATAGAGTTAAGCAATGGACTGATATCCATTTAGAAGTCTTTTTTTGAGTTCATTTTGGTGCATATATGCATTGGAAGGCATTCTCTGTGCCATTCTGGGGAGTAGGGATGGTCATACCTGTGGAAGACCAGAGGGTTAACAGGTCTCCTTAGGAATTTCCAGTCTGGTTTTTGCTAGGTGGGGAGGAATCAATCCAACGATCTTGTTTACTCTCATGTGGCTTTGCATGTGAGGTTGAGACTATCCATAATTCTTTTCGATTACTTGCCCCAAATTAGACAATCTCTGCTTGCTGAGGTGAAACTGTCATAATTGTTTTCTAATCGGGTTAATGTTCTCTGATGCTCTCTAAAGCTGTTCTGTGAGAACTTGGTTGGTTACCAGCCTGTGGTTCTGGGAGTTGATTTACAACCATGCTGCCCTTTCTGTGGAGTGAAACAAAATGTTTTTCAACCAGGCTCCCTATCGAATCTTTAATTTGTCTGGTTCACGCTACACGACGATTCCTGTATGAATGGCTTTTCTACTTTCTCCTAGACCTTGACAATGTTACTTCTTTCTTGGTCAGTCTAGGGACAGTCTCAAGCCTCCCTGTTTTCAATCCACAATATCTTCAATTTGTTGTTTTTCAAAGACGAAACATTCTTTGGCAACCACAGAACGGGATAGCGTGGCTTAGACGTGGGGCCTACTTTCTAGAGAAGGCCGCAGCCTCGAAAGCGCAATACTTTTAGCCGTTTTTTGACAATCAGAAAGGCTGCTAACGTCGCTTCAGTGCTTTGTAGGCCCCATAAACGGGAAGGCCTGCACCTTTCATAGCGTCCCCCCATCGCTGCGCCCAACCGTGCGCACCTGGGGGGTGGGAAGGGGCGCGTATACTTGTGTGCAAGCAAAAACCGGGGGGCGTGCAGTCGTGCGATAACCGTGGACGCAGGCTCCGCCACCGGGGGCTACTCCAACGCATCTCCTAAAACTTATCGTGTCCTCTGAAGAGGAGCTACACTTCTCTTTTTGAAGGAAGAGCTATAATTTGGTTTTAGCCAGGTTTCCTAGTGCAAGCAGATGATTTAGCTTTTCTGAAAGGAATTATTTGTGATCAAATATGCACAGTATGCTGACAAAGCTCACCTAATTGCGCAGCGGGCACTGCTTGAGCGCTAACACTGGCCAAATAGATTTTGGTGATGTATTTAGGGATTCAGACATTCGTCACACCAAATGTGTTCTAAAGGGATCTGCATCATGCACAGTGACATGTCTGACTCCACTTATTTTGTTGTGAGACACAGTGATTATATATTGTGCCACGAGAGTACGTAATATTGAGGTGAGACGCGGTATACCTGCGTCGCGAGCCTTAACGAGGAGGTTTAATGCACAAACTGTGTTCGCGACCTGCCGTGATAGCCATGCAAGGCTGCATTCAACTATTTATTGAGCAAATGAGGATACATGAGCAATTAAATGCAGATAGATTCATTAATATTTTATTTTGAATAAGAAATTATTATATTATTTATTTATAGAAATTATTACATTATTAATGATTTTGCGTCCATAGGCCTTGGCTGCCGAGCTGTAGTAAAAGACGTAGTCAGCATTCAAAGTTGAAGTTATCATAATTGGTACATAATGTCATAATATAAAATAGGCCTACAGAAAAAGCATTTTTATCCAATTCCGCACAGGCTTATAAGTCCAGTACAGGTGATTGTCCTAGCCCTACCCGAATATTTGTATATTAGCTAGTCAGCCTGGCGGTATTATTGCGGTATATTTTACGGATTCGGCGTTATATTAATATCTGAATGCATTTTTAAATAATAACTACTGTAACTGCTCGAAATCCAAAATAAAAGTTGATTTGCTGACTGGGATATTTGCTGGAATGCGTTTAAACTAATCATTTACTTTTAATTTTATTTTGGCTTACTTAAATAGACCATAATTATAAATACGCTACTATAGCAAGTTTTCTCGTTGAGGAATTAATCATTCACGAGTTTCCATTTGTAAATGAAAACACAATAAGCTCATTTATCATGGACACATGGGCATAGAATACAGTCATAAGCGTCAAACTTTATTGCATAATTGCAGGTGTCGGTTATTTACAAAATATAGTATCTTATACAAAACATAGTGCTGGTCAAGGAAGCCTAAAGAAGGTATCTATTAACTGGTCATGGGGCGCAGTAGCCACATTCCAACGTTGTCTGTTTACTCTAATTAAACCGATTATGGGAGTCATGCCTTAATCGATCCATTGTAAAACCCATGTAAAAGTTATGAGTGTTGTTTTTTTATATATATCCATATGCGCCTAATCGTCATAAAGTGTATAGGATGGTTTTTGGATAAGTGCTCCAGGTTAATTAAGTGATAGCCCTGTGAGTTTTTTGTATTTTTATATTTCTTCCTGTTTTATCCAAATTATAATCGATTGTCCCGTTGTGTGCCAAGCTATGCTCTAGATTCAGGTGAAGGGGGCGGGAATACATGGAGGGCAATAGTTAGAACGCTGAAGCATTGTTGGAGGCACGAGAAAGAATACGCCAGACCACACGACCCGCCACCTATTGTTTCACAAGCGTCCATCATGTACTAATCAAGACTGCCCGATTCAATAGTTTTATGTAGTTAAGGTGTTTTGTCAGGAATCCCCCGAACAGAAACTTATACTACAGAGACGTGGTAAGAATTGCATTTATCCTCAAAATATTTTCTGGTTGTGTTAATTCCCAGCCGCCATTTACTAATGCAGCAGAGAGTGGACTAATTATAGAGAATGAACAGTGACTATCTTGCTCGGGATGGAAGTGGTTTAGTTGGCGAGTCCCGGTAAGATGAGGAATATCTGGCAGTTTCAGATGATGATGTTACAGATTGACTTGTGAGCTACGGATTTCTGCTCGGATTCCTCTTTGGCCTTAAGGAAATCGCCGCGCTAGTGGAGTTGACGCTCCCATCTAACCTTTCAATGAGGTGAAACAGAGCTGCCTTCTGCATTGTATGTGTTCAACCCATGTGTTATTTTATTTTTGTTTTGGTTGCTCAGTTGTTGAGTGAAGCGGTCGTACTGAACCTATTCGTTTGTACCACAGATTACCCAGCATCAAACAAGGCCCTGCCAACGATGAAAATAAACGAACTGCATTCATATTGATTGAGGGGACGGTTGAGCTCATATTGCCGAGCTTAGTATTTGTTTGAAAGTTTTATTAAGTTTGATTCAGAGTTTTCGACCTGGGGCCTCAATTTGAAGTAAGCCAACAGGAGGGAAACAATATGTATAGGGTTTGTTCAAAAGAGTGAATGTGACATTGTTGACTTGTTTTTAAGCGTTTTATTTCATTTGTGTGAATTTGTTGAAACCTCATATTGCTTATTTAAATAATTTTATTTACTGTGTGGAAAAATCCTGAAACCAGTGAATCATTTTCTCCTTTTATTCCCCCCCTTGTTCTGTTATTAATAGTCTATTTCCCTCCTCTTTTCTCCAGTTTATTATTCCCTCCCTGAGTTAAAAAGGAAATATAATATACATTGATATTTCCCTTTGATTGGTAAAACATTGATTTTTTACAGAAGTACATTCGAATTCTGCACAGGGTTGAATGTGATTTAAACAAAAGTTTCAAAGACGCCAAGGGAACTAAGTAAAGAACACAGTTGTACAAGAACAATAGGGCGTGTGTAAATAACACTTAGCTCACAATATTGATAACCTAAAGTTTCTATTTCGCTACGACTCAGCGCGGGCCATCTATCTAATCCTATATAGGAAATTCGAAAAAATCGGCTACTCCCCATTTAGGTATACCAGCCTCGAGTTCGCATTCTTAATGTAAATTTAACATTGAAAGTTTAAGCTAGAATAACAATTCATTGTACTGTCCGCCGGTTTCATAACACTATCGTATTAACAATTTTATATAAAATCTTTTTCTCATCCAACCCCATTTTTACCGCGCATTCCCCCGATTTGGCAGTCTCAAAACTGCCATTAAAATCACTGAAGGCTTTTACACTATAACCCAATATCACAGATTCGTAACAATGCCGCTTCCAGCCATTTGCATTGTTTCTTGATGATAGAATTTGCAGAAGTATTCGGATATATGACCAATGAAGAAAACGCCAGCATTTTAAGCGTCATGACTCAGCTGCACACCTTTGTCTGATTGGTCAATTCACTTAATAAGCCAACTGCTCCGTGTGTGGTTGGTTTCTAATGCTAGTCTTTAAAATATTCTCTGTCTTCGGGCTCAGCGACCATCCAGTTCGAATGCTCATTTAGAGGACGTTGTTTTCCTGATGATATCCGTGCTGAACGTTCTTATCAATGCCCGTGCTTCTTTTAATATTAAGATATGCAATGAACCCCAAAATCTGCACGTGCCCTACTTTGAATCGTGCTGAGTGGTCGTGATTCCCCGTTTTCTCTCCATGGTCCACGCAGGTTTGGTTTACCGCATTATTCTTGGGTGTCTTGATAATTTGTATTTTTCCCCCCTCAATTTTTCCCTCAAGACAGTCGTTCTCCTGACATTAAGGATGTACGTTACCACCCTACGACACGCAGCTAGCTTGTGGCCATGACCCCTGATATCACATTCCCTTCTTTTGTTTAATATGGCTTGGTCCGCTCTCCTTAAGATCTGAAGTGCTTTTTTTTTGCCAAAACATGTGTTCAACGTACTGGTCCCCTGATTTGTTGTTGTCCGCCATGACAAACCTGCCGTGAACCTAAGTGCCTTTGTCCCCCCCTCCGTAACGCTGCAACCGTAAAATTAGAGCACTACGCATACAAAAATAAATGATGATTCAATCAGTTCGAAAAAAATAAAATTATGAGCAGAAAATGTCCTGAGAGCATCAAAACAAACAACCAACCAAAAAAAACAATGTCACCCATTAAAAGAGAAATAATAACTAAGGAACATGGATTTTGTGTGCAAGTCGGCTAATTTTTGCAGTCTCCCTTTTTCAGTTTCTGTGCAATGAATTTTAAAAATCTGTTTAAATCCCCTGCAATCATGTTCATATTTTTTTTCTTAGCCCACACATTATAAATATTTTTGATTTTTGCACTTATTATTTTTTGATCCGAACCATTGTTTGCTATTCTAAAACTTTGCTTTCATTTTAAATTTTGTGGAATATAATTTTTCTTGCGTTTTTTAAAATTTTGGTTTCAACGCTTGTTATTTTTTTTTTATCCATGACTGCATACATTTGGCGGGCTTCTGATCCCATACCGCCCCCTAGAGCTACCTTTAAAAAATGCTGATTTAAAAACATCCACCTTGATGGGTATTTTGACGCCAGCTATAGGGGCTGTTTCATAAAGACCACCCGGTCTAACCTTGGTGGGTGACAATAAACAAAATTTCTCAAAAATTGATTTTTGAAGGGACACAAATAAAACAATTTAAAAATTTTACTGTCCCCTTGTGGGGTTTTTTTTTCCCCGGGCCTGGGGGGGAAAAATGACCCCAAAAACATTATTTTTAAAAACCCGGGACTGTTTTTACCGGGGTCCCCCTCGAAAAACCGGGGTTTGTTTGGGCTATTTTTTGGGGAAGTATTGGAAGGTGTTTTCTTGTAAAAAAAAAAAAAAAAAAAAAAAAAAAACCCTGCCACTGGGAATGTTTTATTGTAACTAGTGACTCTCGAAAAAAACATTGGCATCACTGTATTAAAAAGAAAATAATCACCCTTTGATGTTTAAATGATAAAAAAGCCTTGAATTTCCCTTTTATTTCCCCCCCTATGAATTTGCTCTCCCCTCACCGGAGGGTGTTGTGTGTGTGTGTGTGTGTGTGGGTGTGTGTGTGTGTGTGTGTGTGTGTGTGTGTGGTGTGTGTGTGTGTGTGGTGTGTGTGTGTGTGTGTGTGTGTGTGTACAGTAGGTGATGTACAAGCGGAGCGCATTTGGATTTGGACCACAGCACTGTGAGGCAATGGAGGTGGAGACTCAAAATGTTCCCTACTTAATAGCTGCATTTTTGCCTCTGGTTGTGTTTGTTTTAGTACTTATACAATTATTTAAAGTATAAACCCTTGTTACTTTACAATACACCGACTGGTTGTTTTAATGGGCTATTTTTAGGGGGACAAGTGACAACCCTCAGAACATATCTCCAAAGATTGTAAGATCCCTTTGCAGCCCATTGATTTAAATATTGATTTACGTTTATCTAAGCAAACTAATATGCCATATTAATTGTTTGATGTGGTTGTCCTATATCATCATTATTTATTAATCATATATAGATAACAGCTCTGTCAACCATTAATAAACAGTCTTGGAAAAAAAAAAAAGAAAGAGCCCCCTACCACAACCTTCAACTAATCGCCCTTTTATTGGGGAAGATCCTTGCAGGTTCCATGGACCTACAGTTAGAGCTAGATTGATCCATTATTAAAATTTACATTCCATTTTGCTTTCAAAAAAAAAAACAAAAAAAAAAGGAATCCACTTTACCACAATCAAGTAAATCTGGATCTATCATTGGTTATGGGGGAAAAATTTTTGACAAGGTGAGGCTTATAATTTTCAAATCTTTTTTTCTCTTCTATTTCCTTTGATACGGAGACACCACCTCATTTCCTTTTCTCTAACCCTCTCCTTAAGATCACGATTCTTGTGAAGATGATCAATTTTGTATCTCCAAGTAGTCCCTTGACTCTTTTTTTTTTTTTTGTGTGCACTCATCACCTCTTCTTATGTTGAACTGAATCGCCTTCATTAAATTTCAATTTGTTTTGGACCATTGTTCACTTAAAAGCCACCAGCTTCTCATAGACCCTTCCTTTAAAGATTTTAAATATTGCCTACAAAATGGTCTTCATTAGCCATCTCCACATTCTCGCTTTTATTTTGCTACCATTTACTTTTACGTCATCTTTTTTTTCACATTAGGCGAGTTATCTGTTGCCTTTGGGTCTAGTTTTAGTTTGGCAGGTTTAATCAGTTTTTTGTGAAGACATCTTGATGTAAAACATGGGAATTACTCACTTCCAAGCAAACTTTTTGGAACAACTGTGACCAGCTTTGAAAAACCTTCAACTTGCTTCTTCAAGCACTTCAGTGGCTTTAATTCGCTTCAATTTATTCAATAATATTTCATGCAAATACTCATGTTATGACCTGTTCGGCATTTGCAAACATTGGGACTTTATTCCACTGGCTTGTATCTAATGTGTGTATATTGCAAAGAAAATGAAATTCAGGGTGATGAAATAGTTGATTGTTTTGTATGTTCAATCAGTATGTTACTCAAAGGTGGGGGAATCGACGGATGGGGAACAAAACAATGTCAATTGGTGCAAACTGTGGACCATTTAGGAATAGTAGAGCATGAGGTTTCTGCATGCGCTGGGTTTCTGGCCACGAGCAATCAGATTCTGACCAGAGACGACTACGTCAACCATCAGTGTGGGCACCAGATTAAAGAGGGTAAATATTGAATTCTTAAACACATGCATCAATAAATAACATCATTCTGTCTTTGCCCAAAACTCCTAAAATCCATAAATTATACTAATATTAAATGCTAAAATAAGTTGTTAATTAACTGTTTCGTTGGTTTGTTCCTTACTTTAGGTCATGAGCACAACTTTAATTTACATAAATGAAACGGAGGTCAATGCTCTCTCTGGTGTGCCCTATGATTATGGGTCAGTCATGCACTACAGTAAGGAAGACTTCCAGCCAAAGGCAGTAAGCCCAACCATTGTTTACTAAAAATTCCAGATTCCCTGGATGTGATTGGTCAAAGCATGGAGGTAGTGGACAGTTGACCTGCTCAAGCTGAACCGGCTAGAACAATTGTTAGTAAGTTAACGATTAAGCATTCTCTGTGGAATAATCCCTCCATTGTTTTTTATAAATATATTGACATTAGTTTGACTGAATAAAGACTACTTGGCTCAACTAATCTTTGCTTCATCATACTCATCTTGTCCCTAAAACATTTTTTTATACTTCTTTCCACTCTCAGCCTCAATTTTTTTGGACTCTTGCCAGTTTGAGGAGCCAAATATCTGTTGGGTATGATCCAGGTGTGATGGTGGAAATGCCAAATGGGGCTCGTGTACACAGAGTAAAGGGCGGTCCACAGACGGACTGGCAACCAACCTGGGTCAATGTAAAGGTATTGAACACCCCCTAACCACAAAAGCAGGGATTCAACCCAACACAACCCACCTGAGTTCTGCATTCAATTTACAATGAAAAGTGGCCATTTTTTGAAGCCACAGGGGGAAATCACTAGCAATTAAAAATTAATTGCAAGTGCGTTAAGAGGAATTTTGCCAAATGTTTTTTTCCAATTTTTGCACCATCATGCTCGAGTTCGCTCCGCACATTGCGAAACCTCATTTGTCCAAACTCCATATAAAAGCAAATATCTTTGGTTGTAATGCATCAAAGTCCAGAGTCCTTGCACTGTTGAGTCACATCAAGCAGGAGTGTTGGTGTGGAAATTTGAACTTTTTTTTTTTTCCACATGATATAATATTATTTTTGGTCAAGTTTTACACCAACTGTAAACAGAAAAAAAAAAATCGCTATTTTCCATTTCCCATGACTTAACAAGAGTAATCAAAATATATAGCAGGAGAATAATAAAGTAGAAATGTCAGTTCACTTTTTTAAACATACATTATTATATGTTATGTTTCAGGTCTTATCAGCTCATACCGAGTTATGCCGAGACCTGCTGTAAATGGGATGGTATCACATGGAAGAACTATTTGTTTAATTTTGTTTATTTTTTTATAATATCACCACTTTGTAAAAAGGTTTGAATAATTTCATAGTCCATAATCCTACACTGATACCTCTTTTATGATGGTGGGCACTTTGTCTTCATGATAAAAACTTGTTACTAATACCATATTAAGGAATATTCTTTGACCTTCTCTATACATTTCTGATTCAAGGATTGGCAATATGGACATACAAAATGAGTTGTAAACTCCACTGGTAAGGTAGAGAAGTGAGAAGACCTGGCTTAATGGTCTATTATCTAATACAAGTTTATACTTTCCAACAGGGGGTGGGTTCTTCATGCATTTCAGCACAGCCACAGGAACCCAGGGTGACAAGGCGTACCTGGAAAGTCGCCTCTTTTACCCGACAAAGACGCTCACATTGCCTCCCTGCAGTTCTATCACTTATAACAACGCGGGGCGTTGATGACCCACGTAAACATCTGGGTGCGTGAATACACAGTTAACAAACCCCAAAGAAGGAGCCTGCGAGAGACTCATTCAGAAGATCAGTAGGTAATCATTTCTTTATGTTTTTAAACACCAATAGATAAATCATTTTAGCCTATGGGTAACTTATACTTTGTACAACCTAGGGGACTTCAAGGCTCCTGGGAACTATATCAATGTTACACTAGATGTCTCTGATAAATTCAGAGTGGTGTTTGAAGGAGTTAAAGGATAAGCAACCATCAAAGGGTGGGGACTGTCTCTGGATGTACATGAACCTCTCAAGAGACCAAGTGTCCCAATAACACTTGGCCCATTCGTGATTTTACCAGCGCTTCTCGCTACAACCCCTGCCGTTCCAAAACATACAGGCCCCCGCTTACCTATCCCCAGATGGTTACTCATTTCAATTGGTTTGTACATTATGGCCTTGAAGACCTAGTCCAAATAAACGCAGCAGTCCTACTTCCCTTGACCTCTGGACCCAACAGACAACCAATCTTTCAGTTGGCCATGTCCGTGGCGTCAGGCATCTATGGAGCTGATGGACCAGAAATCCAGACTTTCAACATCGCATGAACAACATTTTTATGATCACTCCAGATCCCAAACGAGACCTCACTGACTGTAAACCAAAGTTTATATATATAATATTAGTCATTTTTATGACCATTAAAGTAATTTTATGATCCATAAGGGATCAGCAGACAATCCGTCAGAGATTATATTAAAATTGTCTTTGCGGACCTTTCAAGCTGTTTATGGCACTTGGATGTGGCAGTGCATCGTCCCCCAAGAAGTGAAATAAAAAGTGCCCATCCTTAATAAAAAGTGTCTCACCAACTCTGGGGGTGAACCTCCTATCGCGAATCAATGCATTTTTTGTAGAAAAATACGCATATTAAAACATAATAATCAATTTAATCTAGCTTGCGCTCACTGTTGTACACAGAAGCAGCTCCCAGTGGGTGGCGTACAGTATGAGGTCGGGTTTGCGCATGCGCCGCTCAGAGTGTCGAACGCAGAAGTGCAGCGGAGAGATCAAAACAAAACAATGGTCACTAATTACAAGTACAAAACGAGGATTTGTAAGAAGAATGTCGAGGATTTGATATATGCCAAGGGGAGACTGGCTTTCCTTTGCTAAAGTAAGGAAACTTTGCTTCCTTTGCTCCTGTTAACAAACGTTGGTTTTCACGAGACTCACCGGTGCATGCGCAATGAAAATACCATACGTTATCCGCCCAGAACTGCTTCCGTGTACAACTTTTGGGTGCAAGCACATTAAAGTCTTATTACTTTTTGAATATGGATATTTATACAAAAACGCATCAATTCACCACAGGAGGCCTTTGTTCACCCCTTGGAGCCATGTGAGACATTTTTTATTTCATTTCTTTTGACTGATGCCTGCAACACCCACTGAGTGCCATTAAACAGCTGAAAATCAAAGCAATTTTTAATAAAAACTCCGACTGGATTTATCTGAAAGAAGAAATTCATATACACCTAGGATGCCTTGAGGGTGAGTAATTATGTGCTAACTTTCATTTAGTTAAGTCGTGGGCTAGTGGTTAGAGAGTTTGACTACTAACCCTAAGGTTCGGGGTTTGAGTCTCGGGTGGCAATACCATGACTGAGAACCCTTGAGAAAAGTACCAACCCCCAACTGCTCCTGGGCCGCAGCATAATGGCTCCCACTGCAGGGGTGTGTGTGCACTTTGGATGGGTTAAATGCAGAGCATGAATTGAGTATTTAAAAACTTGCTCATTGTGTCTGATTTTGCAGCACGTTCACAAGTTTTTTATAAATAGTATCTCCTCTCTTTGGGGCAACATGGGTACAGTTAAGTATTTCTGGGACAACCCACGAAAAGTGGGCAGTCTAGTCAATGACACAGATGGCAGTACATACTACTGTGGGGTGCCGGGTTACGGTACCCAGCCCATTACATCACACATGATCGTGCATGAAGAGTCTAGCTTCATTAAGGGACATGGATGTCATCTTCCTCCTTCCCTTGCAGTTGTGCATTTCTTATTCATACCAGTACAATTGTATGAAATATGACTATTTTTAATTTCAACTTCTCACTAGATGTGGCTGGACTTTTTTGAAGACCAGAGACCAAAAATCAGAGACCTGCATTAGAGATTGATGGACCGTGCTTGCGAGAAGGAGCCCAAAGAGACAGATGGTGTATTATCATCCAGTTTTCTCCCTCCCATACTTTATCATTGTAGGGCTACCATAATTCATTTTAAGTGTAATGGATCACCCCCATTTCAGGTCTGGGGAGTACAGTTACCTTACAGAATACGTAATTTTTTACAAAATAAATGTAACTTTATCACAAATTTGGTATTAATAACAGTTTACTTATTAAAATTTTAACAATTAACAACGGGGTTGTCTGAATATTTTTCACACACACATAACATATGATTGACTTTCTCTAAAAGATGACAACACAAGGAGTGTTCATGAGTTTAGAAGAGGACAAAGACTCAGACACAAATTTTTTATTTCCTATTTACACGAGTTATTGTATGCGTTCATTCAACTTTTAACTGTCTCACAAACCAGTTCCCTTAAATCTTGAAAGCTACGATCACAAAACAATTTTCCCAATGAATCCTTAGATATCATTATTTTCCCCCCCTTCTATAGATATTCAAAGATTGTGTGATTTTCAAACAACAGTATCATAATAGCTATTACCTGGTTTCTTCTTATTATAATTTTAAATCAGTATTTAACCTCAGAAGAAGTGTATTCTCAACTTAAATCGATGTACTAAAGTCTGATTTTGGTTGTGGAGGTGCTTAAAAAAATTAAATGCTTCATAATCTTAATCTCAAGTGAAGAACAAGGAGTTTTGAAGATCTGCACAGTAAAATATGCAGTGTTTTGATTACTTCTGGAAAGATTAACCCTGCCCCTGCTTTAAAAATGTTTGAAAATGGATTAACCATTGAAAACACATGAGAGAATTCCCCCCCCCCCCCCCCCCCCCCCCCCCCCCCCCCCCCCCCCCCTGAAAAGTAAATCAAAAATAATCAAATACAAAATTTAGTAACATTATAAATAAAGCAATTGAAAACCAGATACACTATTTTTAAATTGACATTTTAAACATAGGGTCACTGTGATTAACCTCTCTGTAAAACCCCTATTACATTTTCCCACATGAAACCCTCCGCAACACTGCTCCCAATTAAACGGAATTTTCCTCCGCTTTGCAGAAACCCCAGAGTACTTGGACCATGGACTTAAAGATGCCCCATGAGGGATGGCAAGATACATCAAAAGGCACTCAATGGAAGAGTATAGAGAGAAGAAAAACAAATCTTTCCAGAATTTGGCCAGAATTGTGGTCTTCATTACTGAGCTGCAGCTGCTTAATCATAACTTGCAATTAAACTAACTATTCTCAAAAACACTTTATTTATTATAGATAACAAGCACTTCGATCTCATGAGTTCATTGTCCTCCTGTAAGATGAATTTCTTTTCTTGTAGTTCCTGCATTTGTAGTTTGCTTTGGATAACAGTGCCCTGCAAATAATAATGTAAAACTCAAAAGAAGTATTCAACATTACTGTTCACGTTTATTCATAAGTTCCCACAGTTTATTTGAGTGGTATGTTTTTATAGGTTTTTTTGTAACAAAGTGCTATAATTATCAATAATTTGTATTGTAATATACATTCCTGATTTTTCAAGAGATGCTTTCCTGTCCCATTGCTGCACTGGCTCTATATAATGATAACATCCCATTCCCCTCTGAAACCAGTACCCTTGTTTTCATTGCTGCCTTAATATGCGCTCCCAAGCAGCAGAAGGTTAATCTTGGTTTCTGGTCAAAAGACTCCTCAATCCCGGGGCTTTTGTTCACGTTAAGTTAGAAGAATCAGCACACAACGGACTGAAGGGACCGGGTCACCTTAAAAAAAAAAAGAGGCTTCAGTAGGAGCTGTCTTGAAGACTTGCCAAGTCTAAACCGGTCACGTACAAGGGTCCCAGCTGTTAAAAAATCAGTCTCCATATCTACTGTTGCGGTTAGATTGTGGAGTTGATTTCAAACAAAGAACCGATGTGACAGAAAAAAAATAAATCAGAAATCAAGACCAGTCCATCATTGTAGCACAATAGTGGAGTAATATGCAGAAAAATCACGATGTAGTGGCACAGGCCAGAGTCTATTATCTGATAATGAAGAGACCTTTTGCCCTGTCCTGAATGAGGTCAGCTTCTTCCTTTAACTGCATTCTCTGAAGCTGGTCTGCTCTTCTGACTTGACTGAGCTGTCAACAACTTAACCACATTTAAGACAACATCATATTATAATGTCACTTAGTATATTAAAATTAAACATAGAGGGGAAAAAAAAACTACTAAACTGGTTTAACTGACTTTAGTACAGCAAATGGACAAACCTGCATTGATTAGCATAGCGACTGAGAATAAAGTTAATGTTGACCTCACTGTTTTCATCTTCTGTGAAATCATAATGTCCGGTCCTCTCCTTTTTTGAGTCTTTCCACCAACAACATCCTTTAGAGATGTGAGAACGCTTCCTGTAACAGAGTCAGCTCACACCTGCCACTTCAAACACTGGATTTAACTGTAATGTTAACCTCCTCTTTCACCTCCCCTAGACGCTCTTGTATCTTGGCTCTGAGAGACGTCCATCTCAGATCCTCTGTTATCTTCCTCTGCTTATCCTTCTCCATATCTACAGAGCATGCCAATTTACATTAGACACAAAAGACAACACTGTGAATAACAGTTTCAGTTCTGGATGTGAATGAATTGCATGCCTTTTTGAATAGCAAACTGCATGAGTTCAATTGGCAGCTTTCAGCATCTCCCAATCGATTGTTTTACTCATGTGGCCTTGGCGTGAGCTGTAGAACCCATCGAATCATTTTGGTCTGTCAGAGCTCGAGCGGTCTACGGTCATCAGCTATGGGTAATGGTTTACATGTCCGTCTAAATCAAACCAAGCAATTCAAGAGTAACAATAACATGAAAAGCAAGGCAAGATTTTTACACTTTAAAATGGACTCTAAGTCGTCCCTCCAGGCATTTTCGCGGAACTTTTTTCTGATTTTTTAGGCTATGCCTAAAACTGGCTGAATTTTGCGCTAACGGCTCCTTGCTCAAAATTTTGCGATGATATTTGCGGCATTTCCTTATTGTTTTGCAGTGAAAATATACCACAGACAACATTCTTCTAACACTGTTATGAAGGTTTTTTCTGACTTTGAGAACCAGACTAACGAAACCAGCACTTAGTGCCACTAAGTTCTATAGAAACATCCGCTCACATGTTAAAAGATAATGGAGCGAACAAAGATACACACCAAATATCATGACTATACCAGATAGCATGACTTTTCACTTGCTTCATCAGTTGATTGCACACCAAAGCTGGTTATGAGGTAACTGAGTAAAACATGTTTTCCCAAATACTGTCCGCACTGTCCTTGTGAACCGATAGAGCGACAACAGCACTCGGTCTTAGATCCTTGATGATTCTCAGTCCAGTTAGCGTTAGCATTAAGCACTGCTCGCACACGGCGAATAACTCAATAGTTATATTACTGTTATTGTTAATGAACGATTGTGCTGCTCTCAGGGGCAAGAGTATTCATTTCAATGGTTACTGTGATTTTTTATGACCTGTGTGCTGCTCGCGGGGAAAACAGGAGTACTCAATATTCCTATTAGCATTTAGTTGAACTGAAACTATGCGCGGCTACTCAGGGCAGAGATATCAATATTAAATTTTACTGTTATTTTACTAAACTATGCACTGCTCTCGGGGCAGGAATACTCAGTTATATTCGTTTTTCTATTAAACACGCGCTCTCGGGCAGTGTATTAAATATTAATATCACTGAAATTTTTCTGATCATGAGTGCTCTTGGGCAGGAGTATAAATTTTCTATTACTATTTTTTTATGATCTATGCACTGCTCTCAGGGGGGAGTACTCTATATTCAATTCGTTTTTTTTTGTGTTATGTGTGCTCTGGGGGCGGAGTACTAAATATTCATCTTACTGTTTTTTTTAGGTTTTACGTGCTGCCTAGGGCAGGGTACTCAATATTCATATTCTTTATTTTTATTGAACTTTGTGCTGTTTTAGGGCAGGAGTATTATATTCTACACTTTTTTTTTTAGTGCATTATGTCTTTTCTCAAAACCTTGTTCATTCTTTTAAACAAAAAAATTTTAATCAGTCTGAACAAATTCGTTAAAGGGGCTGTAGCGCCTGTAGTCTATATACAGGTAGTCTACACTGCAAGATAATATATATTTTTCATTTGTTCTTTTAAATTTTGACGTTTTTCCTTTTTATTTTAAACGAGTTATAGGAGAAATTTTAGCATTTTTTTAAGAGTATTCAGTTTTTTTTTTTTTTTTTTATTCTTACTTTTATAAATAAATGAAAATTTTCTGCATTTTGACTGATCTTTATTTTATTCTCAGTTACCTGGGGAGCGCAGAAACTGGAAAATTTAAAAGGGAAACACGAAGGGGCTCTGATGTGCGAGAAAAAAAGGTGCAAAAAGGGAGTGTATAAAAAAATGTTGTGTTTGGTTCCCCCTGATAAAAGCCATAATACCAAAATTGGGAAAGGGTAATGGTTCCATGGGGCATGGGACTATCAACATTTACGGGGTAAGTCTGTTTTTACCCCTCTGAATCCAGAATGTCACGTTTTTTCCCCAAACCCCCCTAAATCCTGGCCGAATTACCAAGGTCATTGGAAATTTTAATTGCTGTCAAACCAATCTCAGAAAAATCGTTTAAAAATTAAACCTTTTAAAACCCTTTTTTCACCATTTAACACCATATACTAATATTGTACTTTGCTGCTATTACTAAAAAACAATATTTATTATATATATATATATAATATATATATTTATATTTATATATATATATATATATTATATATATATAAAATATTGAAATTAGAATGTTTACAAGAATACTATTTCAGAAGCTAAAACCAGTGATTGGATGTTTGTTAAGAACAAAAAAGACCAGAAAAGAGTAAACTTTGAAATGGTAATTATTAGGGCAAAAAGGTTACAATACTTTTTTTAAATATGTTAGGCTAAAATTTCGTTTTGAAAAATGCAACCAACAGTTTTGTTTCCTCTGTAAAAAAGAGGTTGCATTTCAATGCTAACTCCATTTTTTAAAACGACCCCCATCTTTTTTTGGGAGAAAAAAATTTAGAACCCATTTCATAAAATTTGGGTCTATTTTCCTATTTTTTAACCAAGATTTAATAAATAATAAAAGTATAGTATTACTTTTAAAATTTTTTTATTCCAAGAGTAGGCTTTTATTTAGGCAGACTAGTTATCCTGAGGTGCCATTAAATTTTTTACATTGCCCCATATAAATAACAATTCCCATCTAATTTGTAGAGAAGCCCTGATTGACTGGTGACAAAATTGATTTTAACCTTCCCCGGTGTCAATCTTGTGAACCATTAATTTTCTATGGGCTAACCGTGTTGTTTTTTTTTTTTTTTTTACTGTGCTGTAAATGTTGTTTCATTCAATGTCTTTGTACAGATTGTTTGTGAAGAAAAAAATTTAAATGTTGTTTAAAAAATCATTTGGGTCAATATTACAATAAAATAATCAAGTAAACAAATCCAGTGAATTAAATGCATGTACAAACACAGGAAGATTTTACAGGGGAAAAGGGAGATGCATCATTAAATGCTGTAGTTTGAACGTGCTCCCTTTAAAAAAGGCCATTGAGGGGGCCTTGCCAGATATCTTCCCAAAGGCGTTTCTTTAAAATCCCCGAAGTGTTTGCAAAGTTTCCTGCATTTGAAATGCATAAAGAGTCTGGGGTTCCCAAAATTACCTAATAATTATAAAAAAATAAGTTAAAAAAAAATAAAAAAAAAAAACCTTATTTTCAATTTAGTTTTGGGCATTGAAACATGAAAATCCCTCATTTATATATTTTCCGGACCCTTTCTTTTTTTGGAGCAAACTTTCAAACCAGGAATATTACATCAATGAACACTCACTGCACAGCATCTGAAATGTAGCAATGTAAACAAACATAATTACTAGTAAAATCATAAAAAACAATTTTTAAATCCCCCAAAAATTTAAAATTTCTTAAGACACATAAACATCCTTAAACCCTGCCATTTTTAACCTACTGTACCTGTTTGGCCTCACTCAACTACAATATTGAGGGGGATTAAAGAGAGACGTTTGAGGGAACCCGGGGATGTATAGGATGGCATTTCAAACAAACCTACAGGGCTGGTAAAATGAAGGGATTTGGGGTTTCTGACACTCATTTTAGCACAGTAGTTCAGAATCAATTCTTTCTTTTTGGAGACAAAAATTATTTGTCGTGCAATTTGACTAAAACTTTTTTAACCTTTAAAAATTTACAAAAAGCATATTGCAATTCATGTGATTCCCTTTTTCCCAAGAAGGGACCAGTGATGGCTTCGCTTTTTCAAGAATGCTATTTTGCAAAGGAAGAAAAACTACATGAAAAAGTGACAGCTGTAATAAAAAACAAAGATGGGCCTGGGCAGCACAAGTTTGTAAAATAACAGAACTGAATTGAGTCCTCCTCCCCGAGAGCAGCACATAGTTTTGTAAAAACAGTAAATGAATTTGGGACTCCTGCCCTGAAGACCTAGTTTTGAAAATAACAGTAATATAATTTATACTCCTGCCCCGGAGCAGCAATAGTTTGAAAAAAACGTAATAGAATATTGAGTCTCCCGCCTGAGGCAGCACATAGTTTATAAAATAACAGTAATATGAATTTGAAAACTCCTGCCCCGAGAGCATGCATAGTTTTTGTAAAAATAAAAGGTAATATAATTATTGAGTACCCTGGCCTGGAGCGCCATAATTTTTAAATAACAGTAATATGAATATTGAGGCTTCTCCCCGAGAGCGGCAAGTACACTAAAAAAAACAGAAATATGAATATTTATCTCCTGGCCCGAGAGCAGGCTGTAACTAAAAAAAACGTTTAAAATATTGAGTACGTCTCCTGCCCTGAGAGCAGTGGTAAGCTAATGCTAAAGCTAATGACTGATGAAATTGGGGTATTGAACAAGTTTTTTTTTTTTTTACTCAATTTGGGTTTTAAAAACGTCGCTGTAGCATTTGGAAAAGCGTGTTTTACTCCTGTTTCCACATAAAAAGCTTGGTGAATCAACGATTTACCAGTCAAAAAAAATGAGCTATATTTTTTGACCATGATTATTTTTCTGTATCTTTTTCTCTAATTTTTTTTAATGTTGAGATGGTCTTTTTTTTTATGAATACATGGTAAAATTAACTTGCCCTTGCAAAAAACATCCACGAACGTCATTATCTGTCGAAGTATTCCATTCTACCTTTCAATTTCCTGACTCCCCTCTGCTTCAATTTCATTGGTTGAATCTTAAAAAAATCATTTTCCTTTTGCCCTCAGAACAGTTTGAGTAGTAAAATCCCATCTGCCCCCGGGGAATGAGCAGATAAACGGTCTACTGTGGAGCCCCCAGTAGCGGATTGTTCGCTTTTTGGTTTTTTACAAATTTGCTCTTGTAAATAATCGTTCATGATGAGAACGCTGTCCGTGTATGTTCATTCATTCGAGTTTGGATTCTGAATGAGAAACATAAATTGAAGTTACGATGACTTAGTTTTTTTTTATTAAATATTGCAAACATAAAACAATTGCAAAGAGAAATTGGCGTTTTTGTTAATTTTTCTCTATTCTTTAATCATAGTTAGTGGTGTAATCAAAAATTTCAGTAATACCCTAAGCATTGATGAAGGTCCGACAAAGGTGAACATTTTCATTATAACAACTAACCTGCAACCTGGAAGTTGAAGCTAGCACTGGCGGTCTCTGTTCCTGGGTGAAAAATGTCCTGTCTTGAGCCATTATTTCTGCGCAAAATGATATACAAACTGGAGCAACATTTGCAGAGATCTATACAGTCTCACGTTCAACATGGGTTCTGGTTTGCGTATGCTTCTGCAATGAGACCGAAATTGGTGCACAGCACAACATTGTAAGAAGAGCATGTATCGGACTCCCATTTAGAACTGGCAATAGCTATGCTTTGATGCTTTAATGTTTTGGTAGCTAATTACGGTACTTCAGTGGACTGTGGCAGTGGATATACTTTTCATTAAACATACTTTTTCATGTCTAATAGACAGGGGCAGAAAACTCAGCCAGGGGTGTGAGGGCAGAGTGGGCAACTTTTGAGGGGTCCACTCCAACAGCCTACCATGAATCGCGCGATGTCATGTAAAGTGGTGTGTGTGTGTGGTTGGTTGTGTGTTTGTGTGTGTGTGTGTGTGTGTGTGGTTTGTGTGTGTAAAAAATAGGCTCGATTTATAGTCTAACATGCTATTATAAACTGTTCTGTGGTCTCCGTCAGGTTCTTTGACTGTTATTGAATTTTTGTAAAAGGATGTTAGGCTACATCAACAGATAACCCATACTTTACTGTGTGTTCCCAGGGTGGTGCACGTAACCTGAATTCAGTTCCAGTCCCATGGAATGCACTGGGCCATACAATGCACATTGATCAGAATGAAAAACTGGAATGTTTGGTAGCAACACATTCCGGCAAAGTGATGGCTTTAGCAGCAAAATTGTTTATTTTCATCTGTGTCGATAAAGAATAATCTTTTAATTTATGAGGACATTATGAGAGTGAGAAATGTTGCATGAATTTGCATTTTTAGTAAGTACTGTTATTGTTCTTATTATTATTATTAATTATTATTCCCAGATCTGCATGTTGTTAAAAACCATGGAAATACGTGATTCCAAATTGAGAGGTGTGGACCATGGGACAAGGAATTTGTAATTTATCCTTATCATTCAAGAAAATGATTGAAGGTTACCGAAAACAGACAAGAGAGACAACCATTACATGCAAAACACAATCAAACTAAGGTAGTGACGCCCCTCAATTTGCAATAATAAGGCAAATTGTGAAAAATACTTTTCCACCCATATTGAAACAAAAAAAAAATTACAGCTGCGGTGCATAACAACTACAGAGGCACACGTTGTGATTATAAGTTTACATACACACCACCAATGTTAATTTCTTTAAACTATGAGAGGGAATAATATATACCGTATATATATACCCCCAGTTTAATGGTTTACACTTGATTCTTAAATTACAACGCATTTTTGCCTGGACAATGGCTGTATGAATGTTCGTGGTAGTCCGTTTGTCTCTAAGTTCGTTAAAATTAACCCTGTTTCTTCAGAAAAGAAATGTTCTCCAGGTCCAAAAACTTTATACATATTGGTGGATTGTGGATAGCTATTGACGAATACAAAAGCTGATCATTTATGGTTTCAAAAACATTCATGTTTTTCACTATCAGCACGCTTTGAAAACTGTAACTACTTTGTTCTTTATGTGTTTCCATAATTACAGAACCACACAGTTGAACAGGATGAGGCCAGAGATAAATAATAGGGTTAAACTATCCACTCCAGACAGCAGTACTGAAGCGCTAGTGGACCATGGAATTGTTGGACATGGAGGGACAAACCTTGTCAGATACTGTGTGATCCAGCTTGCACAACATGCCAGTTATGTCACCTTGGCTATCAGTAGAGTTGTACAGGCTTGGAATGAACACAGGATTCCAAGGTATACTGAAAGAACACATTTTAATTGAATTTACAATGATTAAGAACTGCCAGTCTGACTTGAAAGTGTTACTCCAGGCAAAGGCGGATTCCCAATGTTTTGGCGCGAGCTTCTTTCATTACAACAATGACTGTCTTGTAGGACCTTGAGCAGCCAGCACAAAACTATTCAATTATTTTCAAAACAACATCCTGCAAGCCACTGCTTGCCATCACTTCTCTGACTTGAAGTTGGAGTCAGAGAGATGCCAACACAACACACACACACACACACACACACACAAAAATCTCATTTTAGGTAGAATGTTAGGGATGGCAGACAGAAATCATTCACTTTTAGATTAATTTCTCAACAAAAAATAATTAAACTGAATACAGGATATCAACTTGTCAAATATTCTTTGATTGTCTAAAAATACCAGTATACGGAAACATGATGAGTGGAGTTAGAGAACAGACTGACATTGAGGTTAATGTTCGTGTTCAATTCCCGTCTCCTCATAAATTGAGATGTGTGTTGAGATACTGTAACAATTTATGATTCATTCCAGTAGGAAAGAAAAAAAACCTGTATGTACCTAGGTCTCTTTCATTTGCTCTCTTGTTTGAAAGCTTAGAAGATCAAATTCCTCCTCTGAAACAGCAAGTATTTTGGCGAAGGCCTTTTGCTTCCAGTATAAGGAACCTGTAGGTAACATTATGAATAAACGTTCATTTGTTTCAAATAAAATTAAATTAAACCATAACAACATTAGTAAATGACTATAAAAGTATTCTGCAATTTTAAAAAAAAATATGGTTAAATGGAAATACCTTTGGTTCCTTCAGACTCCACTATTTGATTACTCCTGAGGCAGTCCGTAAGGATCAGCGGATCATTAACTGTTAGGGCACTTTGAACCTTTAGCCGTAACTGCCAGGGGACTGTTGCTTCAAACTCCTAAAGCTGACAAGTTCAGTTCTGCTGGGCTTCATATTTCCATTCAAAATATGCAATGCAGTATAGGGGCCTCCCTCCACCTGTCCACAGCATGCATGAGTGCACACACTCACTCTCTGCTCATCACCTGTCCACACATATCTCTCTCTCTCTCTCTCTCTCTCTCACACATATCTCTCTCTCTCTCTCTCTCTCTCTCTCCTCTCTCTCTCTCTCTCTCTCTCTCTTCTCTCTCTCTCTCTCTCTCTCTATTGTGAGTTTTACTGTATGTTTATACCAGTATAGAATGATAGATAGATAGATAGATAGATAGAAACAATAGATGGATAGATAATTCTGAAACGAACGGGACATGCTTGCCCTTGGAGTGTGCAACTCCAAACTGGAACAGGGGATGCAACATTGGATGTTTACCCTATTTTCTCAAGTGGACATTGTCACTCTTCCCTCACTGGTCACTCTCTTGTTGCTTTTGAAAAGTCCATCATCATTTCTCGGAGAAGAGCGGTAATGCCATTGAATTTGAGCGGCTGCGGTTCAGTTTACATGTGGGTCTTTCAAGAAATATTTACAACATGAAAATAAACAAAATAATAGATAGCAAAGGAAACTCATAAATGAGCCTATATTTTGAATATTTTACATTTTGGGCAAAAAAAAAAGAAATACATTTTTAACAGTTAATTTCATAATTTCATTCCACAGCTGGACCAGTTTGTGAATGAGCTAGTTGAGGGGATGATTGTGTTGAATGATGACCTCAAAGTCTATGAACAGCATTCTGACGTATGAGTCCTTTTTGATCTAGTATGTGTGAGTGCTGAGTGGAGGGCAGTGGCGGATGGCATCCATTTTTTTTTTTGTTTTGGTCGACCGGTTGGACCGATATGCAAACTGGAATGGGTCCAGGGAGAGGGGGGAGGGACAGACTTGATGTGGTGCATGAATAGACGTTCAAGCACTTCATGAGGATGGGAAGTAAGTGCAACAGGACGGTAGTTCATTGAAAGCAGGATGGAGAATGGCTTCTTTGGGGACTGGAAAGATGGTGGTCACAGTAGTTTTTGAAACGTGGGAACAACAGCCTGACTAAGTGGAGATGTTGAAAAGTCTGTGAAGACATCAGTGAGTTCTGCTTGCACAGTCTATTCTCAGTACACGCACCAGGAATGTTGTCAGGACCCGGAGCTTTGCATGCATCTACTCACGCTGTCCTGGGAGTCAAGCGTCATCACCTGGTCACCGGGAGGAGGTGGATGTCTTCTGTTGCAGTGGAGCTGTTTTGTTTATCAAAGCGAGCAGAAAGGAAGAAGGTGTTCAGCCATTCAACAGAGAGTTGTTGCAGTCACAGGGTCTGTGGTTGGGGGCTTGTAGCCGTAATCTGTCTGTATCCCATGCCACAGGCTAAGAATGTCTCTGCTGTCGCTGAATTGATGGCTATTTCCTCACGGAGTGCTGTCTCTTAGCCTCTCTGATGACGCGGGATAGGTTTGGCCCTGGCTATTCTCAGGCCCATCTCATACTACAGCTCTGAATGCAGCGTTCCGCATACTCCAGGGAGTCTGTAGACCTCCCCTGTGCATCCACGGCTTCTGGTTGGCCCCGGACAGTAATGGTTTCTGTAACTGTTACATCATCAATACACTTGTTGATCGTAGGCAGATGACAGTCTTGAGGACTCCTGGAGGTCAGTGGTGTTATTGTCTAAGTGGCCCCACCCCCACAGACCACAGACTGAACCAGCTATCCAAGCTCGCTCCACCACCAGCTCCACAGCAGCCTGCCGCAACTACACGCCACGCAGCCAAGCGAGCTTTCTTAACAATTCCAGTCATTGTGTCAAAGCAGGTTTTTTCTTAGAGATTATAAAACATGCTACAGTTAAATATATATATATATATATGTATATTTTTTTTTTCTTAATAAATATTAAATGGCGGCGAAACAGGTGAGTCTTTTAGTTCAGGATACAGGACAGAAAGTTCAAAAGAATGTTTTCAAAAGAAAAGCATTTATTTATTGGTTTATATATCATATTATATATTAATATATATATATATATATATATATATATCTATATAGATATATATATATATATATAAATAATTGCTGTGTGTGGTGTAATAAATGGTTTTACTTTCACTTTAGATCATGTTCGGTTGTGTAACACTTTTGAATGGTGTTGTGATTACATAGGCTTCAGATCTCTGCCAGTGAAAACATTCACAAAATGAATAATACATTTTCAAAGGACCCCGTGCTAAGTTGTAAACAATGGAAGGACAGTACATATTTTCATTGTATTTTTGACTGGTTTTTCATATTAAGGCATTCTGATTTGATGTTGTTCAAGAAATTAATGGAACAGTTGGGAATCTCTCTGGACCTGACCCAATGGTCTGTATTTAGGGGATTGTTTCACTACAACTGGAGCTCTTCTAAGATTCACCGTTGCTCAAAATTGTATTATTTACTGCCAGGACGCTGCATACTACTGCAACTGGATTTCTAAATAAAATAAATAAATAAAACACCAACAAAGACACAATGTACTAAGAGTGTATTGGACATTTTTGTCATTTGAAGCCTTGAGTTTTTTTTTTTTTTTTTTTCTTCTTTTAAAACAAACCATTTCAGTTTCTACAACAAATAGGAAACCTTTCTCTTCCCATTTGGGAGGACAGTTGGAGTTGGACGATGAAAAACAGATTTGTGGCATTACATTAACGAGCTAAGATGAACATAAAAATTACTGGTTTCCTTTAACTGCTTTCTCTTTACTTTCTTTTTCTTTGTATTTTTTTTTTAATTAATATGATTATTATTATTATTAATTATTATTATTATTATTATTTATTTATTTATTTCAAAAACTACTATTATCATTATTATTTTTAGCCTTTTCCTGGCCCAATTACTTTTGCTCTGCACAGTCTGATTGTTTACTTACAACGACACTTTGAAGGACAACTGGTGGTAAGGTTATTTGTTGTTTCTAGTGTTTGTTGATTTTTTGTTTGTTTAATATTTGTATTTATTTATTTATTTTTATGTATTTGTTATTGTTGCTGTGGTTGCTCTTCCTTTAAAATAATAATAATAAATAAAATTAAGCAGTAAAATCGTTTTTAACGTCATCAAGGAATGTCTTGAACAAAAAAAAAATATAATAAAAACAAATAAAAACTCATAGCTGAAAATTCAATTACATTGAACCTACATGAAAATCACTTTTAAAATGGTGATAATTCTTCACGATAATTTCACTCCACGAGGTTTTGTTTCAATTTAATACCAGTCCACAGTCCATCACATACTCCAGTGCAGTTTGTGCTTTGACCAGCAGATTGTTCAGCCAACACCTGCTCCCTCCGGCTCTCCCTGTGCATCAGTTAGCGATGCAAACGCAGCACATGCTCCGAGATCTCCCGATCGGCTGTCTGGTATGGGGCCGCCGGCGGGTAGGATTTTTTAAATCAAACTTCGCTTATGAATACATGTATAAAAACACGTGCCTATACACCTAGACATTACTCACATATTACCTGCATACTACGGGACGTTCACAAAATACATATATTGAAATACACATGCACACTAATATGAAATCGATAACAATACATATAATGTTAACAATGAATGCATACACACTTGTGAATAACTTGCGTATAACATATAAACTTGACGCGTGAATACACCAAAAGCACACTCGCATATATGTATAAGCTCGATCCATTGCATATACACATACACACACATCGCGCATCCATATTAAACTCGCTGCATACCAACACAACCTGCAACATACTCGCATATACATATATAACTTGATCCGTGCATAGTACACCTATTAAACACATCGCACATAAATGTAAACTCGATGCGCGCATACACAATCTAAAAACCACTCGCGCATACATTAAAAAATAACATTTACTAAACGTATACAGTTCAGATAAGAAAGACAACATGCTTTATTTGTGTACATATATATATGCAAGTTGATTTCTTATGTAGATCGTGCGTGAACCTTTTCAGTTTTAAACGGAAGGCATTTCAGCTGTTAAACGGAAGCGCATTTCAGTTTGTAAAAAAGGGAATGGCATTTCAGTGTAAACGGAAGGGGGCCATTTCAGTGACAAAAAGGAAGTCGTTAAACACGTGAACGGAAGTAGTAACCTGTCTATATACCAGCATTTGCAATCATGGATAGGGACTCGTTCTACAATCGAAGCAATTAGCATTTTGCAGAAATGTTTCGTTCTTCGCCCGCTATTATCATAAAACGCATAACCCTTGCCAACATCATCCGCCGGTGGAGTTCACAGACCATATATCACACTCGCGACAGCAGTCAAATTGGCAGGTCTCGATCTAGAAAAAGGTCCCTTGAGAATTTAACTTCTATGCAATCTTCATGAAATGCATCCAAACGCTATGCAATTTTACACAAACACACACAGAGAGAGCAAAATATGTCCTTGCCTCTATAGTTTAAAAAAATTATAAAATGTGTTCCCAACTAAGTCCCAGTTTCAACTAGTGAGTTTACCCATTTTCAGAATAAGGATGTCAAGAAATTTTAAATGGGATTAAAGTTTGCTTTTTGTTAAACTGTATTTGTTTTAACAGGCCAAGGACACAAGACCATCGGACCTGTTCATAAGGAATTTGTTATTACTGTTGACCTCGCCTGACGATAATGTAGTAGCTAAAGCAAAAGAAAAAAAACAGCACTTGCATGAGATTGGACACATTATTGAAAATGCGTTTTTGAACTTTGACAAAACATGGGAATAGCAATCATAAGAAAAAAGCGCCACATGATTTTAAAGGTAAACAATATATATTTTTAAGATTGTTATTGAAAATGTTTTACTGTTGTGATGTATTATTATAAGGGTTTTTTAGGGGTTGTATGAGAAGGGTACTACAGTAAACTTTGAGATGGGCGTCATTTTTATAAATTCCGCTATTATTTGGTCATGGTAGAGTATATGAAACATATCATGTGAAATAGCTGATTTCTGAGACCGAACTAAATAAAAAAAAAAATGAAATTTTCTGGATCCCTCAAATTTGTTTTCAAAACTATTAATATTTTGCAGAATTCTGCAAGGGTTATGTACAACTTATGAGGGAGGTTGTGGACTTAATGGTTAGAGAATCCAAAAGGTTCGTGAGTTAAAGTCTCTGGGCGGCAGGGATTGTATGTAGGTCGGAGGATGAATGTACAGCGCTATCTCCACACGCAATAACCACGACTGAGGTACCCTGTGCCCCAACTGCTCCCCGGGGCGCCGCAGCATAAATGGCGGCTCCACTTGCTTCGAGGGTTGTCGTGGTATGCTATGTGTGTGCCACCTTTGGATGGGTTAAATGCAGAGCGACGAATCCCGAGTATGGGTCACAGATACTTGGCTGTATGTCACGTCCCTATTGAGTACAAACTGATATATGGCCTAAAATAACACCTAAAACCTATAAGGAAGCCCATTATGGGAAAGCAAAAAAAAGTAAATCAATTAAACTTCATAAGCCAAAAAAAAAAAAAAAAAAAAACCACAAACACACTCCAGTTCTTCTCCAAGAGTAGTGGTCTTAAGGGGATTTACGTACAAGGACTTCAGCTTGAACACCTTTTAAAATCAAGGAGCTTATCCAGTTCCTGACATTCATTTAAGGTGTTGAATGAGCTTGTATGCGGGATAAATCACATAAGTATTTCCAAACTGCACACAATTAAACCAGTGGTACTTTAATAAACCCTTAAATAATTACATTCAGGCAGTAAAAACGTTTACATAACTCACAATCTTTAAAAAAAAAAAAAAAAAAAAACATTGACCTTAAATCATGTGGCACGTTTTCTTTGATGTTTCTTAAAACAGTTCTATCCCATGCTTGTCAAATTCAAACGCATTCAATATTGTGGCCAATCGCATGCAAGTGCTGTTGTGCTTTTGCTTTACTTACTACCTTTACGCCAGAGGAGGTCAAACAGTTATAACATCTTATTAAAAGTCCGAATGGTATTGTTGTCCTTGGTCCTGTAAAAAACAACCCACAGTTTAACAAATAAAGCAAACTTTACCCACATCATTTAAATTGTTGACATCCTTAATTTGAAAATGGCAAAGCTCCACTATTAAACCTGGGGACTTAGTTGGGCACCCATTTTATCTATTTTTTTTTTTTTTTTTGTATAATTCAAGTTTTTATTGTTGTTGTTCGGCTACATGACAATCATATCATACAAAACAAAAAGTACAGATTTAGACAGTGATACTGCATGTATGACCAGGATAAACTATACCAGTGGCTGAGACTAACAGAGATTGGGAAAAAAAAAAAAAAAAATAAAAAAAAAAAAAAAAATATAAATTATTGCCTTACACGGAAAGACAGCGTCACGTAAAGACCAGAAATCCTCCCAAACGGGAAAACCCACAGTGACCCCGCTCTGGTCTTATTATGTAGTTTGTTAAGCAAACGTTCATATGAACGCTGTCTTAGTCATTATGTTAACCCATTCTTTTAACTCTGGGGTTTTGGGGAGCCTTCCAGTTTTTCAAGATGACTCTGGCCGTCACCGAGACCCCCACCATGATCACTGCAAACTTCTACATTTGTAATATTTGGCAATTGCTCCCTATCCCCCAGTAGACACAGCCTTGGTGATAATGGTATTGTAATTCCAAGCCATTTGCTCAGAATATTTAAAGTTTGTAACCATAAAGGCTGAATAAGCGGACATTCCCATATACAATGAATAAAAGTACCTCTGTCTTTTTGACATTTCCAACAAACATTATTATTTGTCCAGACCCCATTCGATTGAGTCTGAGAGGTGTCAAATAAAACCTGTGTATGATCTTATACTGTGTTAAATTGAACCTCGGGCTTCTTTACAAATTTACACCTGTATTTGACAAAAATTATTTTCCACTCTTCGTCCCCAATTACAGTCCCAATTCCTTTTCCCATATTGTCTTTAAAATTAATGCAGTCATTGCTGAAACACATGGTTAGCCGTTCCTGTAGAATATAGAGGCTTTTTGTTGAGGATGAGGCAGTTTTAGAAAGTCCAAGATAGGGTTTCCGTTCTGTGAGCTTTATTATTGTGGAAACACAATTTCTAATTTGAAGATATTTCCAGAATGGTCTTTTCCCTTTAAAATTATACTTCTGTACAAGATTATTATAAGACAGAAATACACCCTGCTCAAACAAATCTGTCACAGTACACAAGCCATTCAAATGCCATTTCTTCCAGTATATGGGTGATTTCCCGACACAGATAGCAGAATTATACCATAAAGAAGAGTATGGTTGCCTACAATGTGATAATTTGTGCATCTTGTGAATCTTTGCCCATAACGCTCTTGAGTGCTTCATGATAGGATTTGTGGTTGTGTTTAAACACTGAGACAAGTTCTCAATAGGGCTGTATGGCCAAGATAAGGTCTTCTCAATAGTAAACCCAATCTAATTGGAGTATTATTATTCCAATGCTTGGCCAATTTGGCCATTTCAAAGGATATCTGATAGAGCCGAGGATCTGGTAATCCTAACCCTCCCTTATCCCGAGAAGCACATAATTTATTAAGCTTTATCCTGGGCCTTTTGTTCCCATTCCATAGGGAAACGTTTACTAACAATCATATCATATTGATTAAAGATCAACTGTGGTACTGTTATTGGTAGCATCATGAGCACATAGTTAAGCTGAGACGAGACTGCCATCTTATTATATTCACCTTTCCCCATAAAGTTAACTGAATTTTTTCCCCCCATTTGTCTAAATTATTTCTTATGTTTTGTAGCAATGGTGCCAAATAAGCATTGGAATCTCTTCTAACTCCCTGCTTATCTTGATACCCAAATATTTTCCCTGCTTGGGATCCAGCTAAAGCCAAATTTAGTTACCATACTTGCATTACATATTCGGATATAGGTGTGGCCTTCCGACTTTTTCCAGTTAATTTATATCCAGATACTTTAGAATATGATTGAACGGTCTTCCATTAAGTGGGGTAGGTCAGGACTTATCTGGATCTTTCACCAAGGCCAGAATGTCATCGGCATATATAAAAACAATTTGTGCTCTTTATTGCCTCCTGAGCGCCTGGAATGTTTGTATTAGCCCTAATGGCAATGGCCAGTGGTTCCAGTGTGATATTTAAACAGTAATGGTGACACGCGGGCACCCCTGTCGTGTCCCCCTAGTGAGGTCAAAAGACGGGGAAAACTTTACCATTAGTAATCACGCATGCCTTGGGTGTCTTATATAATGTTTGAAACCCACTTGATGAAACAGGGCCCCAACCCAAAAATTTAACAGCGTTGTGAATAGAAATTCCCAGTGAACCCGATCAAACGCTTTATCTGCGTCAAGTGAGAGGGCAACAGTTGGGTCGGTTTTTTCTCTGTTTAGCCAAATTAGATGAAGTAATCTTCTCATGTTATCTGTTGATGACCTATTCATCATAAATCCAACTTGATCAGGGTTTTATAATATTGGATAACACCTTCTCTAACCGTAATGCAGAATTTTACTAAGGATCTTACAGTCTACATTGATCAAACTTATTGGACGATAATTTGAGGGTTCGGTGGCGTCCCTATCTTTCTTAGGAATCACAAGATATTAGTGCATCGTTAAAAGAAGAGGGGAGGGATCCGCTAGCATATGCTTCATATATACTTCTGTTAAAGTGGATGCAAGTAAATCTAGATACTGCTTGTAATATGCAACAGGGAGCCCGTCTAACCCTGCTGACTTTCCATTCCGCATAACAGATACAGCTTTTCTGACTTCAAGTTCTGTTATTGGGCCTTCTAACTTATTCATCTCCTCTGGGGGACAACTTAGGCATTTTGAGCTTGGAGAAAAAACTAAGCAATTCTCTTTTTTTCGGATTAATATCAGCAGTATATAAATCTTTGTAAAACTTCTGTAATACATCATTTATCTCCTCGTTGTTGATGTACTATTGGTGTTTCCTTTCTTAATACCTGTTATTAAGTTACATGTATTCTTTTGCTTCAACTGTCTGGCAAGCAGTTTACCAGTTTTCTCCCCTTCCTCATAGAAAGTAGTTCCCAATCTAAATAAGGCATATTCCACCTTTTTATTATAAATTTCCTGGAGTTCAAATTTAAGTTTACAAATATTTTGATACAATTGGTTTGAAAAACATTGGGATAGTTCTTTTCTCATAATTCTTAATTTTGTTATCCAATTCCTGTATTCTGTCCCGGTCCTCCCTTTTCCTTTTAGACGCATAAAGCTATTATCTTCCCTCTGACATATGCCTTAGATGCCTCCCATTCAGTTGATATTCTATCAGTTACTACCAGTATTAATTTCGAAGAAAGACTTTAAATCTTCCTTCAACGATGCCCACAAAGGCCTCATGGGACAGCAGTGAGGTGTTTAATCTCCATCTGCCTTTCCTCTCTTTGTCGCAGTTAATATCAATGCCTAACTTCACTGCTGCCGTGATCGGATAAGGCAATAGCATTTATTTTGCAGTGTGTAACATGCTTTGTCATGGTTCTCGAGATCAGAAACATTATCAATTCTGGAATGAGATTTAGGACAATGTGAGTTAGAAGTTGTATTCCCTCTCGCAAGGATTCACCAGACGCCAAATATCCACTAACCCATTATCTTCACTCATCACGTGAATTGGCCGCTCTGTCTTTAGGATAAGTTTGCTCTCTAAATTTACTTTTATCTATAAAAGGATCCCAAACTTGATTAAAATCTCCGGCTAGTATTATTTGGGCATCCATATCCCCAAAGTCTTATTTAATTCATAGAAAAAAATTAGGATCCCCTATATTTGGGAGCATAATGTTCCATAGCACCACTGCAATACCATTATTGTGGCCTGTACACAGACCATTCTCCCCTCATCATCTTTGACCTCACCAGTCGGAATAAAATTTAAATTCTTGTTCACTAATATAACGACGCCATTCCGTTTGCTGGAAAAAGAACTATGAAATACATGTCCAACCCATCCATACTTCAATTTTAGAGCCTCTTCCCCTTTAAAGTGTGTTTCCTGAATAAATGCTATATCACTTTGTGATGTTTCAAATAAGTCATAACTTTGCCTCTTTTTATAGGACTCCCACAGCCTTTTATGTTCCAAGACATGCATATTATATGATTTCCACCATAGTGCACTATGTAACTATTAACATCAGGGTTAGAGAGGGAGGAAAAAAAAAAAAAAACAAAAAAAACAAAAAAAGATTTGGAACACTGTATATTTGTGTATATTCACCTATATAGACATTGTTGCCTAGCCAATAAAATAATGATTTCTTTTATAGTAAACTTTGTCATGACCGAACCTTTTTTTATGAAAAAAATCACAAAAACCAATACGAACACCGTTAAGTAACTTAAAATGCTCCCTCAAAACACGAACTGGGAGCTCTGACCGATCTATGGTCTTTAAGCCAAAATATAAAAACAAAAGTGTTGCAATTATAACACGCAACAACAGAAAATAACTCCTATTGGTCCGTGAGGCACCCCACCATGAACAGCTGGTTATGTCGCTGTCCAGCTGCACGCTGCTCAGGCAGCATACCATCTAAAGCCCAAAACCCACTCGCGTTTGATTTCCACCCATGGTTGACTTTTATATGTTCCTCATCGTCCATAAGCATCACACTGTCTTATAACAGCCTACCTGTTTATTGTCTCATCTTTACGCAACGTGCTAATGAAAGCGTTCTGCTTCCTCGGTGCTGGTGAAACTATGATTCTACTTTTCCAAGTAAATCTCAGTGTAGCGGGGAAAGCAAGCGGTATCTTAAATTTAGCTGTTGAAGCGCTTTCTTGGCAGGAAGGAAAAACGTCTTTCTTTTTCAGCCAGCTCCCCTCGACATATCGGGAAACACGGACAGTCTACGATCCTCCCACAAAAGTCCACGACACTCCCGCGCGGCTCGTAGTACTTTCTCCCGCGCTGACTGCCTCAAAAACCTGATCAGCACCGGTCTCTGGCGGTTGATCCTCACGTGGCATGGGGGCCAATATTCGATGAACCCTCTCAATTTCGAACTCCCCCTCCATATGGATCCCCCAGACCTTCACTCAGTACCTCTTCACACATGTCTCCAGGGTGCCATTCGTCCCGTACTTTTCTTTCAGCCCCACAAGCCTTACATGGTTCCTCTTGCTATGGTTTTCAAAGCATTTGAACACGTTCCCACAAAGCATTATCTTCTTTTCTTTGGCGTCTTTGTCTGTCGTCAGCCCTCCGGTCACAATCTTCCAATTGGTGAAATACGGCCTTCCGCCTCCCATTCTAACCTGCAGCCCGTTCACAGACTCTTTTAACTCCGTCATTGTCTCTTTAATGGCGATCGTGTCCGCTGCGACTTACTGAAGGGTTTGTACTCATTTTAGTAATTTCGGTTGAAAACTTTTTTTCCAAGCTCACCTTCTAGCGTCAGTTTGTTGTTTTCGGGCGAATTCGGAAGCGGTAGCCTCAGTGGGAGGTGGGGTCTTTCTGGTCGCCATGCGGTTTGCTTCCTTAAATATTTAGACGTTGGCGCCATCGTAATGCCGTCGAAAGCGTGATTTAAGTCCTCTAGGATTTGTATTATAGACATTTTCAAAGTATTCTTTCAACGAAATGTCAACTATTTCATAATAAACTATGCAATAATTAGCAAGTGGGTAGGAGCTTGTCTAGCGAGCCCCCATCTCGCTTGAGCGTACGTAACGTGACCCCCACATTTTATATTTTTAACTATAGAGGAACGGACATTTTTATTTTCGGCTTTCTGTGTGTGTGTAATTTTTCTAGCGTTTGCAGCTATTTTCATGAAGATTGCATTAGAAGTTAAATTCTCACCTTTTTCTAGATCGAGACTGCCAATTAACTACTGCTGGCAAGGGTGATAATGGTCGGTGAAATTGCCGGGGATAATGTGACATCGCTTTGTTGTGATTGAGCTTTTGTATACCAGGGGTAGAATAGTAGAAGCCGAACAAAGTGCGCGATTCAGATTGTGTTGATGCAGTGGCAGGCACACTTCGATTTAAACTGAATTGGATAAATTGATCTTATAATAGTGGGCGAAGGAAAGAACGAACATGGTAGCACAATGCTAAATTGATTCAGTTGTACCACGATGCATGTCCATGATGCAAATGAGGTATATACAACATATAGGACAGGTTACTTCCGTTCACGCTTCAACGACTTCCTTTTACACGAATGCCTTCCGTACACTGAAAAGCTTCAATGCAATCTACATACGAAATCACTGATTATATATATGTACCCAATTAAAGCATGGTCTTTCTTATCTGAAATGTATACGTTAGTAAATGTTATTTTTTATGTATGCATGAGTGTTTTATGGATGTGTATGCGCAAGATCGAGTTTACATTTATGTGCGAAAGTGTTTAATAGGTGTATATGCACGGATCAAGTTTATATGTATATGCGTAGTATGTGCAGTTGTGTTGGTATGCAGCGAGTTTATATGTATGCGAAAGTGTGTGTAGGTGTATATGCATGGATCGAGCTTATACATATATGCGAGTGTCTTTGGTGTATGCACGCGTCAAGTTTATATGTATACGCAAGTTATTCACAAGTGTGTATGCATTCATTGTTAACATTATATGTATTGGTATCGATTTCATATAGTGTGCATGTGTATTTCATATATGTATTTATGAACGTCCCCGTAGTATGCATGTATATGTGAGTAATGTATAGGTGCATATGCACGTTTTTATACATGTATTCATAAGCGAAGTTTGATTTTAAATCCTACGGGCGCCTCATAGTCTGGCTCTATCTGACTCCAGAACTATGAACAGCTGGAAATCAAAGCGGGAAATCAAGGAATCTAGAGCCAGTGTTCTCCATAGGGGTTTCTACTGGTCTTATACATTTTTCCACATTATTCAACAAGTCAAATTATCCCTAAATTTACCAGTCAAGCCAAAAAGAATAAATATTTTACCCTTCCAATACACTGGTTGGCAGCAGCTAAACACAGACTGCAGAGCTTTAAAGCGTGCCTGAAATCTCAGTTGAACATATCAGCTGTTTATGGTATTCTTGTATATTAGAGCTGTCACTGTAAGTCAATTAAAAATAAACTAATCACACTTTTTTTTTTTTCCTTGAATATGAATCACAAAATAATCCCACCTAACATTAAAATTTTTAAATATACTTTTATATTGCAATAATTTCACATTTAATTTTTTAATTAATGTAGAAACAACATACAGTATATTTTTAATATTATTTTAATGGCATATTTTTATGACTGAAGGCAAGTATCACTGATACCATACTACTGATATCTCTTGTTTTTCCCCCTAGTATTTAATCATTGACTAGTCATTCAACATTACAGTATAGTTGAGAGCTATCAGTCTGAACATTTATTAGACCTTTTAAAAATAACAACTTATATAAATGAACTTAAAACAATCTTCACATCAACCCATTATAATAAATGTAATATTTAGCTGTCTGTTGCCCTTGTAGCAAGTAGGACATATACAAAATTGAATACAGTTATCAACATTGATCTTGAAATTAAAGTATAGATGGAATACTTATAGCTACAAAAATTATTGATTTTCCTCTTCTTTCTTTTTGTTTTATGATTAAACAGACACCACAGCAGCTGCGTTATAAGGGTTTTTGGTTGCTATTACTGCCACTGCTGACCTTGAGATGCGGCTCTGACACACATCCTATTTTCTCACTTCTCTTTACCTTTTCTGGCATGCCTCAGGTCTTAAAGTCTCGACTTATGAACTGAGAAAAATAATTGGGTGTGTTAGATGAGCGAGACAGTGCTGGGTTGCTCCAGGACATTTTTGAAAGTCACTGCATTTCAGAGACATGTATAATGACTGACAGGACAGGAAGATTAGTTTTTACTGACATATGGCCTGACAACATCTCATCTGACCGCAGTTCACTGTTGTTCTACTGAAGCGCCCTCATCACCTGTACGTTTCCATGCTCGTTTGACTTCTCTCTGAGGTGTAGTGTTGAGTTTGAAAAGTCTCCCACTGGTATGATGTGGTTAAACACAATTCTTGTCAACGAAAAAAAAAAAAGAGACAGAAGCCCTTAGTTGTGAAGTCTGGTGGCCAACCCTAGTCCCGCCCCTGCTTTAATTGCATTAAATATTTTTAAACTCCTTTATCCTTGCGATAACATGGCTCTATTTAGACAGCACTAGTTTTTAATCACATTGTATATACAGTGAAAAAATGATTATTTTTTTCATCACAGACTGCAGAAAATATGTGTCAAATATACTCAAGGTTGAACCCAAACAAAAAATGAACATTTACTGAAAATTGACCCTCATGCCATCTAAGATGCAGATGGATTTTCTCTTTACAGAACAGATTTTGAAGAAATTTTAAGCATTACTCATATGTGCTCCACCATGGGTTCACTATGCAGTGAATGGGTGCCGTCAGAATGAGAGTCTTAATAGCTGATAAAACATCACAATCTTCTTGTCGAAAAGCTGTGTGTTTGTAAGAAACAAATCTATCAAAACATTTTAACTACAAACCATTGCTTCTGGTTAAAATACATGTGAGTACAGTATTTTACAGTAAGTGAAAGCAGTCCAAACAGTTCTAAACAAAAATTTGTTTGTTTTTATCTGCTGTTTTGTCTCTCACTTCGGACGGCATACATTCACTACAGAGGATCCAATGGTGAGCAATGTGTTTTTCATGCTAAATTTCTCCAAATCTGTAAACATGAAGAAATACCCATCTATATCTTAGATGGCTTGGAGGTTGAGTAAATCTTCAGCAAATTTTCATGTTGGGTGAAACTATTGCTTTAAAATCATTCAAGTCTTAGCCAAAATCAGTTATCAATAATAACTTTTATCAAGTCTAATAATATTCCTGTTAACCATTAGTGTAATAAATCATATACTATCAGGTACAGCTCTTATCATTGCAGACTAGCTCTTTTGTTCTATAAATTGGTTAATATGCACAGGATATTCTGAAAGAGAGTGTCTCAGAGTGAAGTTCTCATGGCGTCTCTCCATACATTTGCTGATTCTGTGCAATTGTGCCACAGCCCCTGTGTTTGGTGAGTATAGAAATTCAGATGTCCATAGAAACAAGTTTGTGATCATGTGTTGGATTAATATTGTGCTAACCAAACAGCAAATGCTCATTATAGCAAAACTAACACAGCTGTTGTTATAGTAAAATGGGCTTGGTTCAAGACTGAATGAACTTTTATGATGAAATAGTTTTGTGTTATTTCATGATAACAGGTTATACAATATCAAAGCTTGCACTGTAATAGTTTGTTGATGTAAATGTGCACCTTTAACACTTACATGTCTAATGTTTTCTTTAAAAGCCAACATCTTCACTCACAGGTGAGTCATAATCACATCATTTTAATATAACCATGTATTCATTAATGATGTATGATTCTTATATACTATGCTCTTAATTTGAGTTTTTTTTTTTTTTTTTTTTTTTTTTTTTTTTTTTTTGATAGGCAATACAGAGATTGATGTGGATAATGGAAAAGACCAAGGATATATTTAATATACGATGAAGGTTTGGGGAACATTCTATCATGTGTCTTAAATCTGTAGCATCATTTCTATAAACAGTTTTTGCATTAACTGCTGTCTCTTCAACAGCGGCAGGACTTCACCTGATGGGAAGGAGACATTCTGATAAAGGAGGTCAGTGTTTTCTTTAAGCAAATTCGCATGTCACTTTCCACAAACAGGATACAAAGTAGGGCCCTGAATCTCTGGCTTAAAAAAATAATATAACATAATTTTTAGGAACATTCTGTAACCTTTCAGAAAATGTCAACAGTAAACCTCAAACTAATGTGTAAAACTACAGTTAAATACAGTAAATGTTCAAGTGCTAAACATCACAACTAACAATAAGCAATTGTATTCAACAGACCAAACAAATAAAACACACGACCAAAATACACAAAACAAAGTTGCATTTTTACAGAGTGAACAAATTAAGCTAAATCCACTGTTTGGTTCTTATATTTAACAGGGAGAAGGCAGGAACACTATTTCTTCTTGGTGAAGAGTATCGCTTGGCCCGACTCCACTGTTCCTTATGTCCTCGATAGCTAGCCCTTGTTTCTCCTGGAATAGATAAAATTGATTCAGTTTTAGGTTGTTCAGAGATTTCTGTTATTTCCAAATTACTAGCTTAATATGTGCCACCAAATTGCCTCAAATCTCTGTCCTCTCTCTCTCCCTCTCGCGCTCCTTCTCCTCCCGCTCTGTCTCTCTCTTCTCTCTCATCTTAATAGAAATCAATGCGTAAAGGTGTGATACTGCAAAGGCATTTTAGCAATACAGACTCAGAACCTGTAGTGACTTCAAACTCAGGGATGGAGAGCCAAACTATACTTTTTCGTATTAAATGCAGTGGTAAGAAAACTTAACAATATAAATACATAAATACAATAACATTAAAAAAAAAAAAAAAAAACCATTATTTTAACATAATTGCCATGCTCATTTTTTTTATATATATATTTTTTTTTAATTAGTATTATTGAAAGTACAATAATTTTATTTATTTTTAAAGTAGACTGTATGAACAAGATTGTTCGACCTTTTCAGACATGTGCAAACATTGGCCTTTCTTGCATTGACTGTCAGAAATTTTTTCATGTTCAATCAGATGGTTTACTCAAAGGTGGGGAATCGACGAATGGGGAAACAAGGAAGTTGGTCCATTGTGCAAACTGTGACAGTTTTAGGAAACAGTAAGAGGGCATGAGTTTCTTTCATCTGCAGCTGGGTTTTCTGGCACGAGCAATCCCGATCTGACTCAGAGACGACTACGCACACATCGTGTGGGAACCAGATTAAGAGAGGTAAACTATTGAATTCCTTAAATATCATATATACGCATCAATAATAACATCAATTCTGTCCTTGCCAAACCTCCTTGAAATCTATAAATTCTAATATTTAAATACATGACATTACATTTATCCAATTTGCAGACTGCTTTTAATCCAAAGCGACTTTACAAATACACACCTGTTTGTTTATTAACTGTTGTTGCATTTTTGTTTTTCACTTAGGTAAAGAGCACAACGTTATTCATATGATGAGTCACGGTGGTCAAGGCTCTCTCGGTGGTGCCCTCATGATTATGGTTCAGTCATGCACTACAGCAAGACAATCCTTCAGCAAAGCCAGTTGAACCAACCATCGTTACCAAAATACCAGAATTCTTGGATGTGAATTGGTGCAACGCATGAGTTAGGTGACAGTGACCTGCTCAAGCTGAACCGGCTATACAACTGTAGTAAGTGTTATAATTAAAACACACTCTGTGGAAGACTTGACCTGAATGATCCCCGCCATTATTTTTTGTATAAATATATTGACATTAATCTGACTGATAAGATACAAGGACCTGCTGCCTCAAACAATACTTGGTCCTCTCTCACTCGACCTAAACATTTTTTCATAATTCTTCCAGCCTACAGCCTCAACTTTTCTGGACATCTTGGCCCACTTTGAGGAGCCGAATAATCTGTGGTATGATTCAGTGTGATGGTGGAAATGCCAAGTGGGCTCGGTGTACAAATGGTTAGAGGGCGGTCCAGAGACAGACTACACCAACATGGGTTCAATGTCAAGTAATGAACACCCATGAATCACAAAAGCATAGTTCATCCGTAGTTTTTGCATTTATTGTACAATGAAAACGCCATTTTTTGAGACCACATTATCACTAGAAATAAAACTTCGTGCAAATGAGATATGTGAACTTCACAATCATGTTTCCATTTATGCAACTTTGTGCTGGGTGGCCCTGCCTATTGTGAAATCTCATTAGCCCAAAACCCACATAACCAAAAATATATTTGGTTGTGATGCATCCAAAATCGCACACTGTTTGATTGGAAACCCTACTGAAAACTGTTAAGAAATTATTTTCTTATTTTTCGCTGTATGAATATGAAATTTGGAGATACTATATCCACTCCCTTACCAATGTCACTTTATATCCATTCACAAATATTCTCCTGTGGCCCCATGGGATAGTAAAGTTTCAAACTTTTACTGTGAATTCAGACACACTACTTTTTTCACATATTGTTTTTAAAGGACCATATAATAGAGTAGACATATTCAGACAGAGGGTTCGAGTCACGTCTCGCAGAGGTGTCATGTGTGGAATATTAAACTTTTTCATACAGCAAATATTTTAGCAAAATTTACACCAACTGCAAATGAAAAGAAAAAAAAAATGCATTTCCATTACTTTACAGAAGAGGAAACAAAATACAGAGAGATAAGTGTACAGAGAAATGTCAAACCTATAGTCATTTTCTCAGCACCGTATTAGAAACTCCCTCACAAACCACAGAGTTGACTATTATTTGTATTTGTTTGCAAAGGTAATTTAACTCAGAGTATAGTGTTCATGTGTATGATTATATGATGTTTTTTTTATTTATTTAACTATTGTGACCCTATTGTGAAAATGTATCATTGCAGTCTTACCATATCATACTAAGTTAGGCCAAAGACTCTCTTAAAGGGATAGCTCACGCAAAATTTAAAATCCTGTCATTAATTACTCACCCTCATGTTGTTCCAAACCCATAAGACCTTTGTTCATCGTTGGAACCCAAATTAAGATTATTATTATTTTTTTTAATGAAATCCAAGAGTTTTCTGACCCTGTATAGACAGTAACTGAATAACCATATTCAAGGCCCATAAAGTTAGCAAGGACATTGTTAAAATAGTCCATGTGACATCAGTGGGTTCAACCTTAATTTTATGAAGCTACAAGAATAAACTTTTGTATGCAAAGAAAACAAAAATACTGACTTAAATCAAATTTCTTCTCTCCCATGTCAGTCTTCGATGTTCTTTCACGAGAGTATCATGATGCATACGTGTGGTGCTGATGATGCAGGAGCCGCTGTGCTGAAGTAGAACGTCCATTTCTCTTAGTTTATTGCCTGTATATTCTGGTTCAAATAAGTAAGGCTGGGCAAAAAATTGCAAGTCATCCTCTCTGTCAAAATCATCAGACATGTTTACAAAAGCCCCTTTCTCACATACAGACATTACTGGTAAATTACTGTTAAGAGATCATGTGTGAACAGCACCTTTTCAAAAATACACCGGTAAATTCATTCCGGCAATATACCTGTGTTTGAAGTGTTAACATTGCCAGTAAATTGCTGGAATGATGCTCTGTGTGAACGCAGAATGAAGACTACTATTATAAGCATGTATGAGTTCAGAACTCACTGACATAAGACATGTACTCTGGGCCAATCTAAAACCATTGAAATACAAAATTCAATGGCTCTGGGCCAATCATAACATTCTGACGCAAATGACGCATTTACTCTATGCTGTGTAGTTCAGTTTGAAGTCATTTAATTCTATGTTTCTGGACCAAAATTGCTGCATGAATGTGAACGTTTGACACAAAAATGAAAACATCAACAAAAACACTGACTGCATATACAGTACCCTTCAATGATTACACACAACACCAGGAGGTGCAGCCGTTTAGAGGTCATTTCTGGTTAATAATGTCACAGAATTTTCTGGTAATTTGAAACCTATGTGTGAATGGCACAATACCGGTAAAAAAAAAAGAACATCGTTGCCTATGTGAAGAGTGCATTTTTGTATTTACCGGTAAAGTCGTTCTGGTAATTTTACAGCAATTTACTGGTATTACTGTGTGAAAAGGGTCTAAAAGGACTCCTGCATCAGCAGCACCACACCTATGCATTGTACTACTCTATTAAACGTGTTGAAGACTGACACAAAAGAGTAGAAATTGTTAAAAAAAAGTCACTATTTTTGTTTTGTTTTTGCACAAAAAGTATTTTTGTAACTTCATAAAATTAAAGTTCAACAACTGATGTCACATGGACTATGTTAACAGTGTCCATACTACCTTTCTGGGACTTGAACGTGTCAGATGCTTTGCTGTCTATGGAGTGTTTAATTTTGTCTGTTCATTGTTATATCACCTCTGTGTAAAAAGTTGAATAATTCATAGTCCATAATCCTGTATTGATAACTGTTTTATGATATTATGGTAGCACTTTGGTCTTCACGATAGGAAGGACGGAAATATTGTTTGACCTTCTCTAGACTTTTCTTGTCAAGGATTATAACATACAAAATGATCTTTAAACTCCATAATAAGGTCCAAAGAGAAAGCAAGAAGACTAACTTAATACCCGATTATCTAATAAAGTTTATAATTCCACAGGGGTTGGGTTCTTCATGCATTTCAGCACAGCCACAGGAACCCAGGGTGATAATGCTTACCTGGAAAGTCGCCTCTTTCACCCCAAAAGACGCTCCCAGTGCCTGCAGCTGCAGTTCTATCACTACAACAGCGGGGGCGTTGATGACCAGCTAAACATCTGGGTGCGTGAATACACAGTTAAAAACCCCAAAGGAGCCCTGAGACTAATTCAGAAGATCAGTGGTAATAATTCTTTAAGTTTAAAACACCAATAGATAAATCATTTTAGTCTTTGGGTAACTTATACTTGTACAACCTAGGTGGACTTCAAGGCTCCTGGGAACTATATCATGTTACACTAGATGTCTCTGATAAATTCAGAGTAGTGTTTGAAGGGGTTAAAGGAAGAGACACATCAAAGGGTGGTCTGTCTCTGGACGACATCAACCTTTCAGAGACCCAGTGTCCTCAATACACTTGGCGCATTCGTGATTTTACCAGACTTCTCGCAACAACCCCTGCCGGTTCCAAAACCTACAGCCCCCGCTTCCTATCCCCAGATGGTTACTCATTTCAGATTGGTTTGTACATTAATGGCTTGAATGATAGTCCAGATAAAATGGCAATATACCTCCACTTGACCTCTGGACCCCAACGATGACAATCTTCAATGGCCATGTCCGTGGCGTCAGGTGCCATGGAGCTGATGGACCAGAATCCAGACATCCAACATCGCATGAATAACATTAGGATGATCACTACAGATCCAACCAAGACCTCAACTGACTGTAAGACACAAAGAGTTGGGGAGGCACTTTTATGAGCCATTAATGCTTATATGCTAATCACATATGCTTAGTAACAGATTATGTTGAGTTTGAAGTCAATAAAATGTGTTTTATAAATAGTATCTTCTCTCTTTGTGCAGCCATGGGTAATGTTGAGTATTTCTGGGATGACCCACGAAAAGTAGGCAGTCTAGTTACTGACACAGATGGCAGTAAATTCTACCGGGGGCCGGGTTACGGTACCAGCAATTACATCACACATAATCGTCTAAAGAGTCGAAGCTTCATCAAAGGAGATGATGTCATCTTCCTCCTGTCCCTTGACGGTTTGCCATTTTTATTCCATACCAGTGTAATACTTATGAAATATCACAAGAATTGTAACTTTTAACTTCAATGATAGATGTGACTGGACTTTGGAAGACTCAGATCAGGAGACCAGAAATCCGAGACCTGCGATTAGAGATTGATGACGCCATTGGAAGCTCTACAGCAACAGTGGCAATAAGTGTCTTTGTGGCAGCTGCCATGTTCCTGGGTCTTGCTGTAGGCGCAATGGTCTATGTGCGGAGGAGGAGACTGATGGAAAGAGACGGAGAGATTGAGCCAGAGAGGACAGATGGTTGTATGTTTCCATATACCAGTTTTCTCCTCCCACACTAGATAATTGTACCATTATTAAACAGTACAGTAACTCCCAATTAAACTGAATTTTCTCCCACAGAATCCCAAATGTCCATTTAAAAGGACAGTGGACTAGAAGATCCCCATGACATCATGCAGGATACATAATGAAGCCCTTAATGGAGAAAAAAAAAATATATTTCCAGAATTTGTCAGATTGTGTCTTCATTACTGAGCTGGAGCTACTGAATCAACTTGCTTTTCTCACTTCCCAAAAAAAAAATATATATATACAGCTGATAAAACTATTGTACTATTCTCAAGACACTACTATTACTAGATTACTAGCACTTCTCATGTTCTTTGCTTTCATAAGATGAATTGCTTTTTATATTCCTCATTAGTAAGTTGCCTTGGATAGAAGCTTCTGCTAAATTATTAAATGTAAGTGGAAAAAAGATAAAAGCACTCAAAATAAATACTCAGCGATTGATGCTCACAGTTTATTAGTGGTTTCTTATAGTCCTGTAACAAAGTGCTATATTATAAATTATAGCAATGTAATTTACATTCCTGAATTTTCAAGGGATGCAGCTGTCCATTGACACTGCTCTATACGAGAAACATCACATTCTCTGAGAACATGACCTGGTTGTCATCCTGCATGTGCTCTAGCAGAAGGTTAATCTCGGTCTGGTAAAACTCCTCATCCTGGCCTTTGTTAATGTGAGTTAGAAGATCAGCACACCACAGACTGAGACCGCGGGTCACCTTAACCCTGTGAGGTCTACAAGGGTGTTTGGGGCCTGGAGAAGTTTTGAAATGCCCTTTTTTCTGCCTTTTTCAGTTGCTTATAAACATATACATGGCTAAAGTCTGAAAAAGTGTGTTCAGTACAAACTGGGCTACAATAATATGTAAATAGCATGTATGTACATGATTGTGTTTTTGAGAAAACAACGTTTATGCATGGTTAGAGAAAAACTAAAATTTTGAAGTCACTGAAATAAGGTCATAAAACACATACAGAACATTTGTTCACAAGACTTTCAAACCTGGATATAGTAGCCTAGAATTTTGCTTCAAAATGATGTGAAAATCATCTTGTTTACTCACTCACAGAAAACAATAGATTGATTAAAATTTTCTAAGACACTTTTTGTTTCTAAAGTGCATATGCTAGTAGGCATGATTGACCATGGATATTAGTGTGATTTACACCTGAGAAGACAAAGGCCAGCATAATGAGCTGCATAATGAGCCTTTCAGTCAGGTGTGTGACCGAGAGGGAAGAGTTACAAGAGATAATGTGAGGACAAAATAAATGTATATATTTTATGTTTGTAGTTTATTTAGAATATATTTAATTATCCCACAAAATAACTTGAGATTCACTTGCGAGTGCAGTTAAAACAGTTTATTATTACTCCAGTCACACGATCCTTTAGAAATCAATCTAAATCACCAATACTCCACTCAAACTATCATTAATAAAACAATCAAAAATTCTGATTTGATACTCAAAAAAAATAAACATAATTATTACAATTATTATTAATATTATTATTATTATTATTATTATTATTAATATTAATGTTAAAAAAAGAACTGATAATATTTTTTTCAGGTTTTTTTGATTAATTGAAAGAACAGCATCATTTTTAACATGATTATTGTATTTATCATCATGTGTATGCTAAAAAGTTTTATTTTCTATATATACTGACTCCAAGCTTTTGAATGGTATAGTGTATATTGTTACACTTGGAGTAAGACTGGAGTAATTATGCTGAAAATTTAGCTTTGATCACAGGAATAAATTAAAATGTAAAATATATTCAAATAGAAAGCAGTTATTTTAAATAGTAAAAATATTTCACAATATTACTGCTTTAGCAAACTGATATTGACTGGTATTGTGTCATGTTGACATATATAAATGAACATCACATAACTAGCATTTCCAAAGTATATATTGTTTATGTGCTCTCAAATAAACTAAATGATAAACTACATTATTAACATTATTGTGATGGTCACTGATACTAGTAGTACAGTAGAACATTTAGATGATGTGAATGAAACTTCATAATGTTTCACTTGATTATACATTTAGTCAGGAATTATAGTTAGGAAAAACACTAACTAGTAAAATGTGTACACGTTATGTGAAAACTAATACAAGTAGATTAATAAAAAAAAAAAAAGAAAAAAAAAAGATTTACTCATGTTTATCATCTCTGCTGGGTAAAGCAGCTTCATTCTTTTTTTCTGAGGTAATCCAAAACTCAAATCCTGAGGTATAATCCTCAGCGCGTCTTCTTAGGGTGAATTATGTCTTATTCCTCTCAGCACAAAGCAAACAGTAAATTAAAAAAATAAAAAACACTTGAAGAACAGTCTTGCTGCTTTGTTTGCTGTGGTATGGGCGTTTACACGCTGCGAGCTTCACATGGATGATTATAATATCAATAGCACGCTCAGCACATGGGCATGGTTGCATTAGATATATTGAAGGGAGACATGAAAGACGAGACATCGCATTGTTTTCATATGGATTACTTTATCCCAGAATATTTGCAATTGCTTAGTTTAAAAGTAGACATGTCAAGCTTTCTATAGATATATCTCTCATGTCTCTTTGTTGAGTATTTGCTGAATTACAGTTCATTTTAATGACGTGTTTCTAAATGAAGATTAGCGCTTTTTTTAGATTAGACCCAGGCTGCAGACAGCGCACCCTGTTTGTTTTCTTTATTTTGTAAATGCACAAAGTTTTGATGTTATTATTTGTGTATACAAATAAAAGTAGAATCTTTACAGATTCGATTGATGTATTGCTCTTATCTGTACGATCAAAACTGAAAGTGTATTTTAAGTTATTTTCGGTGTTATCAGGACAAGATGACACAAAACGCGTATTCACGTTTGTCGACTCCAGAGGGTTAAGAGAAAAGGGGTGAAATGGACACGGACCAATGAAACCCAGTTGAGCTTTGAGAGTCTCAAACACGCTCTGCAACATGCCCCTGTACTAGTTCAACCCTGATCTGTCACAACCCTTCCAGGTCCAGACGGGTGCAGTGAGTGAGGATGTTGAGGTGAGTGAGTTAAAGGGGGGGCTCGGAATCACGGATGACATCAACCGCATTAGGTGGGAAGTCCAGCACGGGGTGTTATACAGAGTGTCGCCCTTTGCTGCGGGTACAAAGTACCAGCTAGTAGTGCCCAAGACTCTAACCACTACTTTCATCAATTACTTCCATAACAATCCACTAAGGGCACATCTAGGAATAATGAATACACTTCTGAAAATCCTAGAAGTCGCCTGGTGGCCGGAAATGCACAAAGATGAATGGAAGTATGTGAAAGAATGCACAGTCTGCCAGAAATACAAGCCCAGCAACACAAAGCCCTCTGGTTTACTCCAGTCTACGGAGGTGGAGGAGCCAGGGTACATGTTAGGGGTGGACTTTATGGGGCCCCTTCCCAAAAATAAAAAGGGAAATATGTATCTTGTTTATTATTTCACTAAATGGCTAGAGCTTTTTCGCATCAGAAAAACAAGACACATTGAATCTGACAGATTCTGCAAGAAGAGGTGTTTACAAGGTGTGGAGTTATAAAATTCATACTGTCAGACCGCGGGTGCCAGTTTCTAAGCCAGCAGATGGAGGATATGTGTAAGAGATGGGGAGTGACAAGGAAGCTCACCACCAGCTACTATCCTCAAACAAATCTTTTAGAGCGAGTCAACAGAACCCTCAAGACCATGATTGCATCCTTTGTAGGTGAAAGCCATCGTGACTGGGACAAGTGGCTGGCTGAATTTCATTTTGTAATAAAAACTGTTTACAATGAGACCACAGGACACTCACCTGTGGAATTAGCACCGGGCAGGCAGCTGAAAGGTCCCCTAGAATGAGGGGTGGAGAGGTTGCTCATTTTGGGCTAACCTAGCTCTGTGTAATTATCTAAAGTGATCTCTGGGAATAGAGAAATTGTATATTAGACTTTGAAACCATTTTATATGGGCACGATCTGGTCTGGGATATACGTTTTTGGACAATACTCTGGGTACTTTTTCTTACAACTGGAGGATAACCTATTTTTTGGTGGGGCCTTGATCCAGTGGATTTATATTTTCTTTTTTTGGGGACATTGTTTTTTCATCAGGACTTCAAATTTCCTCCCTACCCCAAAGCAGAAAGAACTGTTGAGTATCATCTTTAATATTATTTTTGGCTTGAAAGGACTGTTGGGTTGTGTGCAACAAGCCTACTCATGAACTTTCCCTATATGACAGTTTCATCTGGGTTTATGAAAGAGTCAACAGATTGTGATATCTTTTCATTTGTCTAACCAGTGTCTAATTTGCCTCATATCCATGTTTGCAATCATGCTGTTTCTGTGTTTAAAATTTTTGACAAATGAGTAAAAGGAAACAACAGTCAAATCCTCTTGTGATAATGATTCAACACTTTTGTAAAGAGTTGGGGTTGTTATGAATAACTGAATTTGTTAAATCTAATGAAAAATGGTGTGTCTGATCCAGACGCTACAATATAAATATACACAAAAGAACAAAATAAAGACAAAACAGACAAGTAAACACACACACACAAAGAAAACAAGCAGATAGAACTGAAAAAGGTTACAGAAGGCTAGTGTTGTTGTTTCTTTCTTTCTTTTTAGAAAAACAAACAGTTAGAAAACGAATGGAGAGTGCAAGTGATAGAGGGTCGTGTTTTTTTTTTAAATATAAAAGAAAAAGAAATAATATATAATTAGAAAAGAGAGTGCTAGAGTTCAGGCTCAAATCAAGATGGAAGAGATGTGTTTTTAGACGTTTCTTTTAGATGCATTTGCATAACTGCATGTAAAATATATTTTGTTGTGCAATATAACCATTTTAAAGATAACAATGTAATTAAAAAGGCAATGGTTGACAAAGTGTAATAAAGTTTGTAATTGTATTTTACCTGACATACTTTCATTATACTGAATTTATAGAATAGAACACCTTTATCGCACAGCTGTACTTTGAAATTTTAAGATCTCCATAGTAGCAGTAAAATGGAAATAAAAAGGCACATTTTTTTTTTTTCGCTTGTTCAAACAAAATAAAAAAATCAAGAATTCGGCTTAATTTTTTGTTGTTTTTATGTTCAGGGATAGAAAATGAATAATTGGCTTAAATATCGGATACAATGTGGGCAGGAATAAAACGCCACTTTCTGCTGATAAAAAGGGAAATATGTATAAAGCATAAATTCTGCAACCTACCCATGAAATATTTGTTTATCTAATGAATCAACTTCATACCTGCACTTCCATTAGGGGCAACTGTTTCTTTTAACCATTTAAACAGTTTCACATTAGGCCTAAATATGTATGAAATCCTAAATTTAAAATACAAAAAATTTAATATAAAAATAGAAAAAAACTAATATAAAAAAATATCAAACAACAATTAAAACATAAAAAATCAATCCAAAATTACATCCATATATACAACAATTAAACACACAAATCTAGGCCTATTACCAGTTTAATACTGATCAGACAGCTGTACATGCCTTTTACATAGCAATTACAACTGTATAATGAAATGAGATCGTTTTATACAACATTTTAACACAGAAATATGTAATGACAAAATGAAATGATACTACTTTATGATACTTATGAAAGTAATATCGACACTAGGTGATAGTTGTTATGGGGTCAATGAGACAAGAGTTGTTTAGATTCATTTGCGGGTTTTATTGGTAAACAAGGGTCAAACACAGGAAGGGTCGAATCAATAGCAAAACCCGGTATGGCACGGGCAAAACACAAGAATAGTCCCCCTTGGGTGAGTGTGTGGGTCGAGGATCGGTGAACGGTATTCCGGAGGGCAAGACGAAAGGGTAAAATCCAGGAACTCGAGCAATGGTCCAGGGCGAGGTTTCAATTTTAAAAAAAACACAGTCCAAAACAGAAAAAAAAAAAAAAAAAAATTTTTTTTAAAAAAAAAAAAAAAAAAAAACAAAAAAAAAAAAAAAAAATTTTTTTTTTTTAAACAAAAGTGTAAAATCCAAAGTATGCGAGCAAGAATCAAAAACACGGAATGTCAAGGCTAGGCTAGATAGGCTAGGCTAGGGAATAGACTAGACTAGGCAAGGCTAGAGCTGACAATGGCTAGTAGAATAGATACACCAGAAGTGTGATACACACTATACAATATAGAGATCGACCGATATGGGTTTTTCTATAGCCGATGCGATGCCGATGTTTAGAGGTCAGGGTCAGCCGATGGCGCCCGATATGTGCTGCCGATTTTTAGGGCCGATATCTTGAAGTTTTCCCCTTCATTTGCATGCTAAAATGTCACACTAATAATAAGTGATGCACAACATTTCTAAACTTATCATCATTTATTGAGCACTGACTTGAACCATCTCTCGAATCTTCATTTACATAAAAGTTTTAGAGCATTTATCAAGCAGAATTTTTCAAGTTTGTTGGAACATAAATGTAAACTTAAATATACATTTAAATAAAAGAAATAAAATTTTATAAATAGAAATCAATTAAACTAAAAAAAAATAAAAAATAAAATATATAAAAAATAAATAATAGAAGTGCTGCAAACACACTAGCAACCAGCAACATTTATGTTTGGTATAAATGACAAAGAACATCTAAAGTGCATTCTAACTTCAAACTTACATCGCAGTCTGTTCATTATTAAAATAAAGTAGAGTCAACCAAACATATAAAAGGTTACACTAGTCAGTTTAAATAGACTGTAGTATACCGGTCCACTCTGCTGTTATGCCAAGGACGTTTTTGCTCATGTGAAGAGGATGATTTTCCGTCTAGTTTACATTAAAAAAAATATATATATATATTTATATTATAGTTTAACATTCACATACATTGCGAAAATGGAAACATTTGGATATGTGCAGAACGAGACGTGAGCAATAACCTCCAAATACATCTAGCCAAACCCGCGCTCGCTCGTCCTCGTCTGCACGCACGCACCCACTCTCACGATCTAATGCACTGTAAATGCAGGATTTTTAAATTGAACATTTTGCAGAACAGGATCAAATAAAGTACTGGTCATAATACTCGCATAAAATGTTTAGTGTGAAAAAAGCGGTTCACTGACTGCGCAGCACAGCCACAAGCGCCACAGTTACGTTTGGGATAATTTTATTTTTAATACTATAGTGTCATTTGAAAACATTGCAACTGCGTATTAAAAAACAACACCGAGCACCACGAAACCATTTAAAGAGGCGCATTCAGCGGTCTCCTTGACGGGAAACAGTCAACTTAGTTAAAATAATCTCAAATGTACAGCGCGCTCTCTTCATTTTATCAAATGATCATAATCACATATTCATTTTACAGTCCTGCTACTAGCATTTTATTCAGACTAAAACCCCATTAATTCGGGTGAGAAAGCTTTTTTTCCGAGTGGCTTTTGCACATATTAATAATACCGCTGCAGACGCATTTTGCAGCATTAAGGTTATTAATTGATTGTTAATTTAATCGACGATCGATCATGGAAATGATAAAATATTGACATCCCTAAATGCAAATGAGTTGGATGGAAACCTGGCTGTTGTCTGCATCAAACCATGCTTCCGAACAAATGTCATTCACCGTTCTGTGCTGCTCCAGGACAGCTGTCTCTCCGAGCACGGTGCTGTCTGTGAGCGGGGCGGAGTAACGTAGCCCTCAATCACGCTGCAGTGTTTGTGAGAGCTGCCACCTTCTCCACCCCATTTACAGAGTGAAATTCTCTGACTACCCTTTATCTCCAGGACTGTTGTTGAATCTTCCAAAAGTTTTGGCTTGGGGTCCTTCACATTCCCCAGCAGCACTTTCCACCGCACCAATAACACGGGGCTGCCCGCCGACGTGCCTAAATTTAAAATCGGCGCTACTAAACACGGATATCGGCCGATGCCGATATATTAAAAAATGACAAATATCGGCCCGATATATCGGCCGAGCGATATATCGGTCGACCTCTAATACAATACTGCGCATTGAGTGGGCGAAAGTCCAAGGCTCAAGTAGCCTGAGTTGATTGGCTGCAGCTGTGTAATCAGGTCAGAGTGTGATTAGGGGAGTGGCTGATGGGAAATGTAGTTTGAGGTGATGTGTAACAGTCTGTGTGTTGTGAGAGTCCATAGTGGTGTAGTGTGAGAGTGTCCATGTGGTGGCTAGTGAACTCTAGTGGTGCCTGGACAAAATGTAAGTCATTGTGTTAATAAAGAAGCCTTTTATTCAATCTGTTCGTTCACGAATTCTGATTCATTCAGGACTAAATTCAAGTGTCTGTCTTTAATAATTAGTCATTGAATTAGTGTCTATAATAATGGGTCTTTCAAAGACTGATTCATATCAGGATTCAGGAATGATACAACCACTCTATGCGCCATACTATGACTTGGGTTTAATGACGTCAAGAAAATACCGCCCCAGCCATTCACTTCTGAGAACTAGGCTTATATCCTATCATGCCACAAAAATGTAACTGCAAAAATAATGTAAATATGTAACTTCACTGTGCATTTGTTTACATGTTTACATTTAAATAAAAACACTTGACCCTCTACATGCTCTCTCTATTTGTTTTTCGAACTGCTTGTTTATCATAAAAAACACTAGCTTTCTATATTATATATTTTTCTATTCTATCTAATTTTCTTTGTATATATATATATATATATATATATATATATATATGTGTGTGTTGGTGTGTGTGTGTGTGTGTGTGTGTGTGTGTGTCTACACACTAGGTACACCTTGCTAGTACCGGGTTGGACCCCCTTTTGCCTTCAGAACTTCAGAACCTTAATTATTCGTGGCATAGATTCAACAAGGTGTTGGAAACATTCCTCAGATATTTTGGTCCGTATTGACTTGATAGCATCACGCAGTTGCTACAGATTTGTCGGCTGCACATCCATGATGCGATTCTCCCATTCAGCTGCTCTATTGAACTGATATCTGGTGACTGTGGAGGCCATTTGAGTAAAGGGAACTCATTGTCATGTTCAAGAAACCAGTCTGAGATGATTTGAGCTTTGTGACATGGTGCATTATCCTGCTGGAAGTAGCCATCAGAAGATGGGTACACTGTAGTCATAAAGGGATGGAAAATGGTCAGCAACAAAACTCAGGTAGGTTGTTGGCATTTAAACAGTGCTCAATTGGTACTAAGGGACCCAAAGTGTGCCAAGAAAATATCCCCTACACCACTGCACCACCACCAGCCTGCAACTGTTGAGACAAGACAGGATGTACATTATCCATGCTTTCGTGTTCTTTATGCCAAATTCTGACCCTACCATCATGAATGTCACAGAAAAAATCGAGACTCATCAGACCAGGCAACGTTTTCCAATCTTCTATTGTCCAATTTTGGTGAGCCTGTGCAAATAGTAGCCTCCGTTATTTGTTTCTTAGCTGACAGGAGCGGCACCCGGTGTGGTCTTCTGCTGCTGTAGCCCATCTGCTTCAGGGTTCGAGTGTTGTGCATTCAGAGATTGTATTCTGCATACCTTGGTTGTAACGAGTGGTTATTTGAGGTTACTGTTGCCTTTTCTATTATCTCTAACCAGTCTGCCCTCTGACAAACAAGGCATTTTTGTCCCACACAACTGCCCCATCACTGGATATTTTCTCTTTTTTGGACCATTCTCCTGTAAACTCTAGAGATGGTTGTGTGTGGAACTCCCAGAAGATCAGCAGTTTTTGAATACTCAGACCAGCCCGTCTGGCACCAACAACCTTTTCCACGTTCTAATTCACTTAAATTCCTTTCTTCCCCATTCTGATGCTCAGTTTGAACTTCAGCAAGTAGTCTTCACCACATCTAGATGCCTAAATGCATAGTGTGTGTGTGTATATATATTATATATACAGTAGTCAACATTTGAAGTGGAATCAAAACCTTTCATCAAAGCTAGTCCTAAAACCAAAATGCCTTCTTGTCTTTGACTTTGATTGAACCTTTTTTGATCCACTTTAAATGTTGAATATATATATATATATATATATATATATATATATATATATATGTGTGTGTGTGTGTGTGTGTGTGTGTGTGTGTGTGTGTGTATTTATATAGGCTATGTAAAAATCCTTGTTACGTTTACTGCGTTGGGCTAACCGAGACTTGTCATAGCATTTGCATTTTATTGCTCTTTTGTTGGTTTTGATTGCTTCTGTTGTCATCATTAGTAAGTCAATCATTAGTAAGTCACTTTGGATAAAAGCATCTGCTAAATAACTAAATGTAAATGTAATAATTAATAATCTACTAAAAATTACCACTATACCAAAACAACTGCTCAGTGTTATTTCAAAGGACATTTAAACCATCTCTGATACTTCTTTTATTGTGTTTTATTGTAGGCCTATATTGTTATTGTAGGCCTATATTGTTATTGTACATAACTATGTGCTCCCTATAAAGAAAATCGTGTTCTTTAGCCTCGGAATGAATACGCGGAAGTGACCGCATATTGGATACAATATTCTAATGTTACAAATATAATTGTTTTGCACTCTACTTTAACACACTGGATTTTGCTATAGGCCTAAACCATAAACATTTGACTGAAACTTGTCTATTGATATATGTTTGCATGAACTTTCACTTTGAAATCTTTTAACTGTTGCCCTGACTTCTACTTCTCAAACCTCATACTTTCTATGGTATCGCGCTGGGAAAACAGGAAAGAACATTGTGCTTTGCGAGGTACCCATCGCCTTTTGGTAGTGGCGTGTAACACAGTCTGCTTTGCCAATTGTGAAAACGTGATTAGTAAACAGTTTGGCAGAATATACTGTGACCGTTAAATTTACCTTATTTTAACACAAGGCTCTTATGTACGGAAAATCAGCAGGACCAAAATTGGACTGTGACGAGTGGGGCCGCGGGAGGCCGAGAGCCGTGGGAACGGAGCGAGGGCCGGTAGGTGGAGTGATTGGGAAATGAGCGACACCTGCTCCACTCACCGGTCTCCAGTCCCACGGAGGAGATTGGGAGGATACAAAAGAGGAGCGAACGACAGTGGAATGGACGAGAGCGGACCAGGCCTGGGCTTTATTTTGGTGTTTGGTTTTTGTTTGTGCACGGCAGTCGACGGTGAGGGGCTGTCGCACTGTTTTGTGTTTATTTTGTTATTAAGTTTATTTGAAGGTTCGCCGGTTCCCGCCTCCTTCTTCCCGTAATTATGGAGTTTTTTTATAATATTGCATGGAACCCATCAGGCTAATTCTAAAAAAGGGGTCAGGGGTGTGTGTTTGTGATTGAATCTGTCGGGAGTGTGGGCAGGATGTTGCTCCACTTTGCTCTCTAACTGCGCAGACTCTGGTCCCAAATCAACGCAATATGTCCGTGAACGAAGTGAAATAATTCCTGCTCTGAAACAGGAAACTTTACATCTTGTCTACTGCTCGCTGGCTAAGATACCACACTGCAGGGCCTAGAGCCACTGCCCCTTTGCCCTTATCGGCTGAGGTGCCCCTCTCACCAATCCCTCATCACCCCAGCTCAAAGATGTCTGTTACCGCTCCACTCCGCTAAAGATTAGCTGATTCTGCTAATCTGCTCTGTGGTTCCCCCCCACTCCACCAGGATCACTCACCATTTGTGTTGCTGCTCTCTAGAGATTGCAGTTCCCGAAAGTCGTTGCATTACTGGATAGATGCATTATTATCCACATTAGTTAGTAGTTGATTCACTGAGTTAGTAATTAGTTCGTAGTTTGTTTGTTTTTGTTTTTGTCGGTAATGACTCGGCCTTCTAAAAGTGTTGACAAAATATCCATGTTTCTTAGAATTAGAATCTACCAAATTATTGTACCTGATCAGATCTAATATAGATAACACCAAATTTTTGTGTTGTTGGCACCACTTTGTAGACAAAAATTAAATAAATAATTGCCTTCACAAAAAAGAAAACAGAGAGAAAGAGCGTAGGGAAGCTTCTAAAGGCAGTTCAACATTGCAAACATGAATACAAAGCTCCAGCAAGCCAGCAGGTAAATCATTTTACAGAATATTTAGCAGTTTTGTCACACTTTAATTATTGTAAGTAAGTATATTTCCCATTATAATCCACCTGTCTTGATACTCTTAATCTATAACATCATCATATTTTATTAAAAATCCATATTAATCGTAGGCCAATAAATAGTTAAAAAAATATAGTTTAAAATGTTCTAAATTAGTTGGTTTATTAGTAACTATCTAAGATAGATTTTATGCCACGTAACTACTAATTAAATGTCTAATACTTATGGGGAGAGTGGGTTAAGATTAGCCATTTTTTACTATTGTGGTCCTTAAGATAAGGGAGAAATGACGGCAGACACGTACAACTGAAACTATCTGTCCTATCTAAATGAATTTAGCCAGAAAGTAATCATGTTAAAATGATCCAGAATGGTCCAGGTATCTACTCGTATGACAAAGGTTTCCTAAAAGTAGGCTTCTTAATAAAAAATGTTTCCCATGGCTCCATTTGCCCTGAGGTTTGGGGTAAGTTGACCCGAGTTGAGTCAGTGGTTACGATGCACCATCTGTGTTCAAAATGACCATTCTGACCAAATCGAGATTCAAACCCATGTGAAATGAAGACATAAAAATACAAAATAATTTTAATAATTTCATTTTACAGACAGTCATATTTATTTTCTTAAAAGTTAACTTTAACAACATAAACCAACCAAATGAAGTTTAAATTTCAATAGTAATTGTTTTGCATTTCTGAAACAATAGTGTTGAACACTGAAGTGTGTAGCCTTCCTAAAACAGACTAAACAGAGTTTTGTTGTTGGAAAACATTAGTGACTACATGACAAAGTGGGAAAATATATTTGTATTTATTTATTTCTATTTGTTTTCATAGGCAATATCTGGCAACACTGCAAGAACTTAAACTGATAGTAATTCAAAAAGTTATTGCTGACTAGGATACCACAACCGGTAAGGCAAATGCAAAAAAAAAAAAAAACAGAAAAAAAAACCCTTCATCATGATATATTTGTGACAGAAATGTTATAAACACTATCAAAACAGTAGCAAATACACTAATGCAGACGTGGCCCAAGTGTGTTACGTCTATGCTATTTCCTATTGTTTACATTCTCACAAGACATGCCCAACAACATTCATAAGGTCACTGACAAAGTTATCATCTATACAGCCATGTTTTAATTAAATTAAAAAAAAACTATAAAAACAGTAAAAACCCAGGTATGTATTTGCTGAATGGGATTAATACACAACTTGATAAAGTAACGCCGTGTTATGTGATATAATTTAACAATGCGCATGATCCTCTTAAAACAGAGAAAACATCTTTCAAAACATTTGTCTCTTTTAAAGTGTTAAGTGTCATATAATGAGTGGGGGTTACTTATAGCACAATTCCCACCCAGACCAAACTAATTTTTTCAAACCCTGGCTATGGCCATGGTGCCTTCACTTCCCCCCATGTGTTTTCTTCTTCTCCTTTTCACAGTCTGGCAGAAATGATGGATGTTCCAAAACTACATGGTCCACATGACAGTAAAAGTGTACAGTTGCCAAGATGCAGGGGTTGGGTAAACTTACCCTCTGGCTCAACTTACCCCACTGTCCACTTCGTCCATTGAGGATGAGACAGAAGCAGGCGGAGAGAGTAGGGAGAGCCCACTCTTATCAAAACATCTACAATAAAGTCAATTATTACAGAGTGTGCTATCTTCTCTTTTAATTGGTATATTTATAACAACAGAATAATTTGTATCAACAAGCACCCCCCCCCCTCCTTGTGCCCCTTTTTTGGTTTGGGCCACTGCCCCTCAACATGTCTGTGCACGGACCAGCCACCCACCGTATTTCTTAAAAAAACCAAATGTGACTTGAACGCTGCTCTGTGTAAACTTACCACTCTGTTACTGATTCAGAATCGAATCCACGTCAGAGTTTGGGTGAGTAATATTCATTTATTCAGAAAAACAAAACTGCAAATCATAACTTGAAATGAAACCCTTCATTTTTAGTGAGGCCGGGAGAAGTGGTTTTTTGTGGTGCTGTTGTAAAAGAGGAACTGGGCTTTTTTTGAAATTTCACTCAGAGACCTGTTTGCAGAGTGTCCCCTCCCTACTGGCAATGGTAGAATTTGTATGCTGGGGTAAGAGGGCAAGCCACGGCAGCAACCAGTCCCTTCTTCTGTTGTTTCCAGAATAGCTGACACGAGTACCCACGCAACAAAAGAAGCCAATCAATTATTACTGGCAGAGATGATCGAAACAGCTGTGCATATTTAGAGTTCATATTTGACTGCGCAGTATGAAGCATTATTGGGGAGTCCAAATCAGGACCTCCTCATGTGACAACAAATTCTTTGTGAGATTGACAATTTGACCCGTGTATGTAGACGGGCAGACCTGTTTACACAAATCGATTACAGATATTTTAACTGCTAGGCAGGGTGCTCTCGCCATCACCCACAAGCTTAGCCCAGAATCATAACCGGGTACTGTGTCAGTTTTGTTTTTTATTGTCTCCCCACTATCAGAGGAGGGTAGATTATGTCACCGCGATGCGCAAGATGTGCATCAAACCTGTGTGCTGATACCGTGTTTTTGTGCTCTGTCCTTGTATTCATTTTGCTTTCGATGATTGTATAAGGCCTGGCGAAATAAGCAATGTCGTTTCGTAAACATTTTTTTGCTATTATGTGATATTTATTTATTTATTTTTCTCCTATGGGCATGCAACACATACTTTTGTTACTAAACTGCCGACCAGCGTTAGCTTAGGAAGCAATAGTGTAGCAAACCAGTTACAGCTAGCGGCCTCCACCTATTGGTTGAACCAGGCGAGAGAGCTCTTCTCCCAGAGCGATGCGCTTCCCCAGAACCCAGGTCCGCCTGCTAATCCAGCGCAGCACACAGCATTGCCTAAGCCCTGGGGTCCTAGGATCTTTTCTTTCCACTGCCCATCGGACTCTTCATAATACAATATTGGACGGCAAACCGCCGTGCATCATCGGATCATCACAGCCAGCCAGTTACCTGGAATTGGATCCGGCTAAGCGGTTAACGTAACTACCGCTAGAAGGCATTGTGTTCCAGGCCCGGCTCATAGCGTTGGCTAACCGAGCAAACACATTGCAGCGTATTGTTTGCTAATCTGCTCTACGCATTTCACGGGACTTTTATACGGACTTCCTTTGTCTCATTACACACAGCCGGAGACATCTACAGTTAGCTTATCCCGGCCAGTGCGATTAAGCCCGTGGTAGCATTTCCGCCACTCGAGGACAATAACAACATATTATCACGGTACTGTTTTTTGTCTGTTGGGCTGCGGTCCCAACACTGATTACTGTCCTTGCTCAGTCCTAGCTATTAACTATTATCTGTGATTTCCTGTTTTTTGTTTATAGTATTAAATTGCGTAGGTGTTTTTTGCTGTTGTTTTTTGCTTTCCTTCTTTATACTATTCTCATGTAGAATATTCAACCCCCTCTGCTTCTGCTAATTATGCTAATTCTTTTTATTTTGACGACAGAGCCAGGCACCTCTGGCATATTTGATCTGTTCAGAGATGCAATCTCTCTTTTTTACCACTTACACTAGGTTTACCTCAGCTGAACACTTATACTGCTATCTATAGCTTCTTACACTGCACTGCAGTTCAGGGTATTATTATGATCGCGATACTCCAGTTCTTCTGTATAATGCTACCCAGCATGATCTAAGCGCCTAGTCCTTAAAGCCATGTGCCACACTTCCTTATTTTTTTCTTGCTCCTTTGTTCATCTGGAGACGTAGAGCTCAACCCTGGCCCGAAAAACACCTAGTGCTTTCTCTGAATCCCCAGGCAATCTCTTTCACTGACTTTTGTGAATAAGTAATGAAAGCCTAGGGTTCATGCATATCAACGATGAAGTCTACTCCCCAAAACTAGACTTACTTACATCTCTTGTACATTCAGCCAACCTGATATATTAGCTGTATCTGAATCCTGGCTTAGGAAGTGTTAACAGTACTGAAATAACAATCTAATTATAATATTTTTAGGCAAGATGAGGTTGCAAAAAGGTGGTGGAGTAGCAATCTACTGCAGAGATAAGCTACAGAGCTCAGTTATTTTGTCAGATCTGTACCCAAACAGTTTGAGCTTTTACTTTTAAAATCCAGCTGTCTCGAAATAAGGCCATTACTGTTGCTGCCTGTTACAGACCCCTTCAGCCCGTGTGTAGGACCCTTGACTCCATATGTGAACCCATTGCCCCACACCTATCCTCTGAGTTTTTATTGCTTGGTGACCTAAACTGGGATATGCTCAACCCCAGCTATTTTACTTTCTAAGCTTGATGCACTTAACCTCACACAGATTATAAGACGAACCTACCAGGTTCAATCTTAAATTAGCTGAGAAGGGAACGGCTCATAGACGTTGCCCTGACTAACTTGCCTTGTAAATATTCCTCTGCCGTTTATAACCAGGATCTTAGCATCATTGCCTTATTGGCTCGTCCGTAATGAGACCGGGTCAAACGACCACCCCTCATCTCCGTCAAAGCGCTGTCTAAAACATTTCAGCAACAGGCTTTTTAAATGACCTGAGCGCTATTTCCTGGTTAAACATTAACTATACCGTCAGTGAGACGCTTGGCTGTACTTCTCAAAAGTGAATTTCTCTTTGTCCTAAATAAATATGCATGCCCCTTTTAAAAAGTTCCGAGCAGAAGAGATAGATATAGGTCCCGTGGTCTCCTCCACAGAGGCTGGCCTCCCACCGATCAAGCAAAAGCTTACCCTGCTGGCGTACCGCGCCAGCCTCAAACAAGCCCCACGACAGCATTACAGCTTTTTAAAAAGAAGCTGTGAGAGCCATTATATGCTCAGGTAGTTAGGGGAAACAAAGGCCCACTTCTTTTTAAAAAGAAGTTTGCTGACACATCACACCAACTCTAAAAGTTTTGGGACACTGTTGTAAATTTCTGGGAGAACCAGAGATTTATCTCACTCCCAGCTTCCTACAGCTCTAAATTTGATTAATATTGTTTACTATAAGATAAGGTTAAGATATTAGAGTAATTTTAATAAGCATTTCACTGAAGCCGGCCATGCGCTTCATCTAAATACTCGCCCTCAAGCTAGCTGCCCCATGTCACACACCCCTGTGCTCAGCTCCCTTCACATTTTTTCCACACATTTTTCTTTACTCCTATCCAGATAGCCGGCGTATTGAAAGAACTGCAAATGTTGACCCTACAAATCAGCTGGGCTGATAATCTGGACCTACTTTTTTTTTTAAATTATCTGCAAACATATTGTTCCCCATCACTCAGTCTATTTAACCTCTTATCTTCTGAAATCCCGTGAGATTGGAACGCTGCAGTCATTCTCTGTTTAGCAAGACACCTCGACCCCTAACCGCTATAGAATCAATATCCATCTTACCCTGTTCTTCCAAAAGTTTTGAGAAATTGGTCAATAAACAAATTGTCAGTCATTCATCCTTATCACTTCCTTTTCTGCTATGCAGTCTGGTTTCCGTGCTGGTCATGGCCGCACCACGGCTACCCTAAAGCGTTCTGGAAATGACATCATAGCCATTGATAAAAGCAATACTCATGCAGCCGCGACATCGACTCGTTCAAGGCTTTTGATCCGTTAATCACTGTGTCTTCATCAGCCGACTCCAATAGCTCCGCTTCTCCCATGATTGCTTTGCCTGGTTTTCCAACTATCTCCCATTGTAACCAGCGTGTTAAATCTGAGTGGCTTGCTTGTCGGGACCCATGCCTGTCTCTATGGGGGTACCATTAGCCTCGCATTCCTCGGCCTAATTTCTATTTCTCCTCTCACATCAATGATGTGGGTTTCTTGCTGTTGGTGACTCTCAGATTCACTTTTATGCAGATGATACCATCTCGTACATTAACGCCAGGCCCTTCTGCTAGCTGTACCGCGTTAAAAAAATCTTCAGGAGAGTTTCCACCTTATTCAATATTCCCTTTCAAAATCTTCAAGTATTATTAAATTCTGGTAAAAAACTAAGTGTATGCTTTCAATCGCTTCAAGGTTACCACCTGCTTGTCTACCTAACATCACCACGCTTGGATGGGTCTGAGTAGGAATATGTTGATACAAGTAAATATCTAGGTGTCTTGTTAGACAGTTCTCTCTCCTTCCAGCCACACATTAACAAACTAAGATCTAAAATTAAATCGGAATTTGGGTTTTTTTTCCGAAAGGGCCTCTTTTACTTATGCTGCCAAACTGGCTTTGGTGAAAAA
>NW_024879384.1:97912-121605 GCF_018340385.1 Cyprinus carpio | reverse complement strand
GAACCCAGCTGTACAGAGAAACTTAGTATGGTTAAGCTAAAGTGTGATGGTCCATTCATTCCAGTTAGAAATGTCACTCAACATGCTGAAATGCGAGCAACTACCGTCAGGTCATCAGGTTGGAATGAGAAGTAGAGTTGAGTGTCATCAGCGTAGCAGTGATAGGAAAAGCCATGCTTCTGAATGACAGATCCTAATGACGTCATGTAGATGGAGAAGAGAAGTGGTCCAAGTACTGAGCCTTGAGGAACCCCCAGTAGCAAGTTGTTGTGACTTAGAGACTTCACCCCTCCAAGACACCATGAAACATAGAGAGCTGGTTGAACACAGCTCATTCAAGTGTCTTTGCAATGAATGGAAGAAGGGATACCGGTCTGCAGTTTTCTAGAAGTGCTGGATTTAGAGATGGTTTCTTCATCAGTGGGCTTACCAGAGCCTGCTTAAATGCTGAGGGAAATGTTCCAGAGTGAAGAGAGGAGTTAATAATGTGAGTAAGTGAAGTTATAACTGAAGAAGAAATCGCTTGAAGGAGGTGAGTGGGGATCGGATCAAGTGGGCAAAGTAGTAGGATGACTGGACAGGATAAGTTTGGAAAGTCCGTCTCTGAGAGTGGAGAGAAGGAGGAGAGCAAGTGTGCATTAGTCGTTGTTAAGTTATCCTCAGTCTGCGGTGTGGAGAATTGGTCGCTGATGGTTCTTGTCTTGTCAGTATGCCATCCGATCTAATCAGAATGCAACACGCCTAGCGCGAGAACAGAACAGACTGCCTACGTAACTCCAGGTTCACACACTGTCTGTGATGCGCCTTTTTTCCGAGCCCATGTTAACCCTCTGAAGTCGATTAACTCGTATACTCGTTTTGGGGTATTTTCTCCTGATAACCCCGAAAAGAACTTAAATTACACTTTCAGTTTTTAATCGTACAGATAAGAGCAATACATGAATTGAATCTGTAAAGGGTCTACTTTTTTTGTATTCAGACATAATAACCACAAAAACTTTGTGCATTTATAAAATAAAGATAAGAAACAAGGAGTGCTGTCTGCAGCCTTTGTCTGCGCTGATCTTCAGTTACAAACGCGTCAATTAAAATGAACTGTAACTCAGTGAAATACTCAACACAGAGACATGAGAGAGATATCTATAGAAAGCCTGACATGTCAATTTTTAAACTAAACAAGTGCTGCTGAAAACACATATTCTGTGATAAAGTAATCCATATGAAAACAATGAATTTTACTGTTTGCTTCGCGATGAGAGGAATAAGACATAATTCACCCCAAAAAGATGTGATGTGGTTGAGGATTTGAGATTTGGATTTCCTCAGAAAAAAAGAATGAAGCACTTTATCCAGCAGAGATCATAAACATGAGTAAGTCTCTTTTTATTTATTTATATACTTGTACTAGTTTTCACATAAACGTGTAACACATTTTACTAGTTTAGACTTTTTCCAAAGACTTTTTCCAAACTATAATTCCCTGACTAAATGTATAATCAAGTGAAATATTATGAAGTTTCAATAACAATATAAACTACTATACCATTCAAAAGCTTGATGTAAATAATATAAAATGTACCAATAAATGTAACTGTAACAAATGTAATAAACAATGCTGTTCTTTCAATTTATCCCCCCTAAAAAACCTGAAAAAAATATTTTCAGCTCTTTTCAACATTAATAATAATAATAATAATAATAATAATAATGATAATAACAATAAATGTTTTTTTGTAGAAAATAAGATTGTTAAAAGGATTTCTGAAGGATTGTGTGACTGGAGTAAATGCTGGAGATGCTAAAAATTCAGTTTGAAAGTCAGCTTTGATTGCTCCTAATAAACTGTTTAACTGCACTCACAAGTGAATATTAAATTATGTTGTGGGATAATTAAATATATTCTAAATAAAGTACAAACATAAAATTATATACATTTATTTTGTCCTTACATTATTTCTTGTAACTCATCCCTCTCAGTGACACAGCTAACTGAATGGCTCATTATGCAGCTCATTATGCAGGCCTTTGTCTTCTCAGGTGTGAATTCATGATAGTTGACGCCTACTCCCATATGACTTTTAGCAAGAAAAAGTGTCTTAAAAAATTTAAATCAATATATTGTTTTCTGTAAGTGAGTAAACAAGATGATTTTCACATTATTTAGAAAAAAAAAATTCTAGGCTACAAGCTCCAGTTCTCAAAAGTCCCGGGAACTAATTTTCTGTATGTGTTTTATTGCCTTATTCAAGTGATTTAACATTTTTTGTTTTTCACTAACCACGCATAACATTTTTTTTCTCAAAAACACAATAATGTACATACATGCTGCTCACATATTATTATAGCCCAGTTTGTGCTGATTACAGTGAGATTAGACTTTAGCCATTTAGATATTTATAAGAAACTGAAAAAAGCACAAATGTCAGGGCATGACAAAACTTCTCCAGGCCCCAAAAATACCCTTAGACTCCAGAGGGTTAACGGATCAGAGCGTTCACACTGCACACGGTAAAAGGCTAGAAATAAAAACGTGCGAAAATAATTAATATCTAGCTCATGAGCATAGAGAGAGTTGTGAGTGCACAGGACACAGTTTGAGCGAGAGGAAACACGTTTTAAGTGTGAGCATTCTCTCCGAGCGAGAGCAGCGTGTATCTGAGCAAGCACGTCTGGTTTTGTGACAGAGCAAAAGAAATCTGCGTGCGTGCAGACAGATTCGCGCTCGTGCATTAATTTAATGTGCTTTCGCGTTACATTAATGCGCTCTCACTGCTGCTTCTGCACCGCATACACATACTGTATACGCACTGCTGACGGAGTAGGCCTACGTTGTGAACCTGTATAATGTATATAACAACTCTATTTCAACACCTGAGGCACCGCTACAATTAATGAGCTCTATTGAACAATGTATGGCAAAAAAAATGAAAGAAAAAAAGTCCCTGGAGACAGGATTTATTTATTTATATTTTTTTGCCATAGGTCTAGAAATTTTGTCACACCTTTACTCAGTGATTATTTTGACCTATGTCTGTTCCAGAGACGTTACAACCTTTTGATAAAGCTCTAATTGGTTTTCTTTTGGAAATATGTTTCAAATTCATCCTGAATGCATTTATGACGGTAAAGCATATCTTTGTGTCAAAATTGTGATTAAAATCGAAATCGCAAAATTGATCAAAGAAATCGCAATAGTTTTTTTTGTTCATATCGCACAGCCCTAGTTCATTCAATAAATACAGTTAACAATCTAGCTTCTGAGTACTAAGTTATTAACCCAACAATAGCGGGGTCAGTTAATTTTTTTGCAGTGGGCCGCGCAAACATATGTGTTTGGTTGTGTGGGCCGTGAGTTGAAAAAGGTTGGGAACCACTGTACCAGGGTAAGACACACAGTAATTAAAGCAAAGTTTTCCTAGCAACGACGATCACACAGTAGTCTAATGAGAAAACGAGGCAAAACACTTACAAACTGCTGTCCTGATCTGTCGCTCGACTGTTTCTTCTGACAAGCGCTTACAAAATAGCTCTTTAAGTAGTGCTTACTGGCTATGGTCACGCCTCCCTATTTAGCAGACCGAAACTGTCCAGTCCCGCGATAGGCAAACGCAAAACCAAACGCCACTTCACACGTATTTACCAGGGTAAGACACACAGTAATTAAAGCAAAGTTTTCCTAGCAACTTTGCTTTCCTAGCAAAGTTTTCATAGCAACGACGATCACGCAGTAGTCTAATGACAAAACGAGGCAAAACACTTACAAACTGCTGTCCTTATCTGTCGCTTATCTGTCGCTTATATTTGTTGTTGTTGTTGTTGTTTTGTTTTTTGTAACAAAATGTCCTTTTGGTCCTTGTGGTCTCTGGAGACCCCAAACGAACAGCACATAAGAGTTAAACAAAACACTTTATACTCAATAATCTCATGATGAATGTGTTCACATTATATTTGTGAAAGATTCTTCACCTTAATTATTTGTTTGTAAGATGATCTCTCTTCCTCTGTTTGTCTCTTTCTAGTCTTCATGACTGTGGCATTACAGATGTTTCTTCTTTAGCTCGGTCTTTGAAAAACACAAAAGCTCTGCAGTTTCTAAAAGAGCTTGATCTGAGATTCAATAAGATTAGATTCTCAAAGCAGAAGCTCATTGAGGTGCTACGAGACTCAAACTGTAAACTGAGGTGAGTAAACTTCACTTTGTGATATTAAAGAGATTCATTTACCTCTGATATTTGAACAAATATATACTTTCAAATATTTGTGAAAAGAGTTTTTCAAATTATCATCAAGCTTTATTTCAAAGGGTTTGTGTCTGAATGAAATGTAAAGTTGATAAAAAATGTTTAACACAAAGGAGGAAAGCAAACAAATGCAAATGCTCTTTAAATGCAAATCTTTTGCAAAGAAAAACAGCCATTTTCAGTGATGTCCAAAACGCAAGTGCACTCATTCAATCCCACAATGCACAGCTTAATACAATACAGATATAAATTCATTGTACAGGTACTTCTCAATAAATTAGAATGTCGTGGAAAAGTTCATTTCAGTAATTCAACTCAAATTGTGAAACTTGTGTATTAAATTCAGTGTAGAGATCGACCGATATGGGTTTTTCTATAGCCGATGCCGATGCCGATGTTTAGAGGTCAGGGTCAGCCGATGGCCGATATGTGCTGCCGGTTTTTAAGGGCAGATATCTTTAAGTTTTCCCCCTCATTTGCATGCTAAAATGTCACACTAATAATAAGTGGATGAACAACATTTCTAAACTTATCATCATTTATTGAGCACTGACTTGAACCATCTCTCGAATCTTAATTTTGTGCACTGCACGGTATTACAAATAAAAAAAAAATATCTAACGTTAACCAAACAAATCAATAAACTGACCAAGTATTAAATATATAAAACAGGTTATATATATATATATAATATATAAAAGTCAATCATTTACATAAAAGTTTTAGAGCATTTATCAAGCAGAATTTTTCAAGTTTGTTGGAACATAAAATGTAAACTTAAATATACATTTAAATAAAAGAAATAAAACTTTATAAATAAAAATCAATTAAACTGAAAAAAAAAAAAATAATAATATATATAAAAAATAAATAATAGTAGTGCTGCAAACACACTAGCAACCAGCAACATTTGTGTTTGGTATAAATGACACAGAACATCTAAAGTGCATTCTAACTTCAAACTTACATCGCAGTCTGTTCATTATTAAGATTAAGTACAGTCAACCAAACATATGAAAGGTTACACTGGTCAGTTTAAATAGACCGTATATACCGGTCCACTCTGCTGTTATGCCAAGGACGTTTTTGCTCATGTGAAGAGGATGATCTTTTCCATCTAGTTTACATTAAAAAAAAAACAATATATTATAGTTTAACATTCAGATACATTGCGAATATGGAAACATTTGGATATGTGCAGAACGAGACGTGAGCAATAACCTCCAAATACATCTAGCCAAACCCCCGCGCGCTCGTCCTCGTCTGCACGCACGCATGCACTGTCACGATCTAATGCACTGTAAATGCAGGATTTTTTAAAACAAATAGGCCTACCGGAACGCAAAAATTCAAAATCAAACATTTTGCAGAACAGGATCAAATAAAGTACTGGTCATAATACTCGCATAAAATGTTTAATGTGAAAAAAGCTGTTCACTGACTGCGCAGCACAGCCACATGCGCCACCGTTACGTTTGGGATAATTTTATTTTTAATACCATATCGTCATTTGAAAACATTGCAATTGTGTTTTAAAATACAACAACGATCACCACGAAACCATTTAAAGAGGCACATTCAGCGGTCTCCTTGACGGGAAACAGTCAACAAAGTAAAATGATCTCAAATGTACAGCGCGCTCCCTTCATTTTATCAAATGATCATAATCATATTCATATTCATTTTACAGTCCTGCTACTAGCATTTTATTCAGACTAAAAACCCTTTAATTCGGGTGAGAAAGCTTTTTTTTTTTCCGAGTGGCTTTTGCACATAATAATAATACCGCTGCAGACGCATTTTGCAGCATTAAGCTTATTCATTGATTGTTAATTTAAACGACGATCGATCATGGAAAATGATCAAATATTGACATCCCTAAATGCAAATGACTTGGATGGAAACCTGGCTATTGTCTGCATCAAACCATGCTTCCGAACAAATGTCATTCACCGTTCTGTGCTGCTCCAGGACAGCTGTCTCTCCGAGCACGGTGCTGTCTGTGAGCGGGGCGGAGTAACGCTGCACTGTTTGTGAGAACTGCCACCTACTCCACCTCATTTACAGGAGTGAAATTCTCTGACTACCTTTATCTCCCAGGACTGTTGTTGAATCTTCCAAAAGTTTCGGCTTGGGGTCCTTCACATGCGGCAGCAGCACTTTCCACCGCACCAATAACAACGGGCTGCCCGCCGACGTGCCTGAATTTAAATCGGCGCTACTAAACACGGATATCGGCCGATGCCGATATATTAAAAAATGACGAATATCGGCCCGATATATCGGCCGACCGATATATCGGTCGACCTCTAATTCAGTGCACACAGACTGAAGTAGTTTAAGTCTTTGGCACATTTAACATTGATGACTCCTTCTCACATAAAAAATTCATCTCAACAAATTAGAATATGGTGACATGCCAATCAGCTAATCAACTGAAAACACCTGCAAAGGTTTCCTGAGCATTCAAAATGGTCTCTCAGTTTGGTTCACTAGGCTACATAATCATGGGGAAGACTGCTGATCTGACAGTTGTCCAGAAGACAATTATTGACACCCTTCACAAGCAACAAAAAACAATCACCAAAAAAGAAGCCTTCTGCACAAAGTGTGCTGTATCCAATCATGTTAACAGAAAGTTGAGTGGAAGGAAAAAGTGTGGAAGAAAAAGATGCACATCCAACAGAGAGAACCGCAGCCTTATGAGGATTGTCAAGCAAAATGGATTTAAGAATTTGAGTGAACTTCACAAGGAATGGACTGAGGCTGGGGTCAAGGCATCAAGAGCCACCACACACAGACGTGTCAAGGAATTTGGCTACAGTTGTCGTATTCCTCTTGTTAAGCCACTCCTGAGGCGTCTTACCTGGGCTAAGGAGAAGAAGAACTGGACTGTTGCCCAGTGGTCCAAAGTTCTCTTTTCAGATGAGAGCAAGTTTTGTATTTCATTTGGAAACCAAGGTCCTATAGTCTGGAGGAAGGGTGGAGAAGCTCATAGCACAAGTTGCTTGAAGTCCAGTGTTAAGTTTCCACAGTCTGTGATGATTTGGGGTGCAATGTCATCTGCTGGTGTTATTCCATTGTGTTTTTTTGAAAACCAAAGTCACTGCACGCGTTTACCAAGATTTGTGGAGCACTTCATGCTTCCTTCTGCTGACCAGCTTATTGAAGATATTGATTTCATTTTCCAGCAGGATTTGGCTCCTGCCCACACTGTGTGCTTGACTGGCCAGCAAACTCACCAGACCTGAACCCCAGAGAGAATCTATGAGGTATTGTCAAGAGGAAAATGAGAAACAACTGACCAAAAATTGCAGATGAGCTGAAGGCCACTGTCAAAGAAACCTGGGCTTCCATACCACCTCAGCAGTGCCACAAACTGATCACCTCCATGCCACGCTGAATTGAGGCAGTAATTAAAGCAAAATGAGCCCCTACCAAGTATTGAGTACATGTACAGTAAATGAACATACTTTCCAGAAGACCAACAATTCACAAAAAAAAAAAATTATTGGCCTTAAGTATTCTAATTTGTTGAAATAGTGAATTTGTGTCTTTTTGTTAAATGTGAGCCAAAATCATCACAATTAAAAGAACCAAAGACTTAAACTACTTCAGTCAGTGTGCATTGAATTTATTTAATACACGAGTTTCACAATTTGAGTTGAACTACTGAAATAAAATTAACTTTTCCACGACATTCTAATTTATTGAGAAGCACCTAAAAAAAATGTATTAAATTGTTTAATTAGGGTTTATACATAATTTCCATGACCGATTTCAAGATAAATCACTTCACACAGGAGCTGCTAGTTTGTCAGTTTCAGATGATTATTAAAAAGCAGCACAAACTGCAAAAGCAGCAGTTTTTCAGTGCACTCAGTGTCCAGATTCACTGGTTTTCATTTACTCTTCAGTTGAATTGTATTAGTGGACTAATGTAGGGAATAGTGAATGAGGGTATAGAGGGTGAATTTAGATTCAGCTAAACACTTCTCGTCAGTTAGCAACAACTTTAACAACAAGACACACTTTGAACAATGTCTCCTCAAGTCTACTATTAACAGGAATCTCCTGCGGTTTGGTTTGAGGGTAAGTACAGTCAGTAACTGAGGCACAAGCTAATGGCAGTTGTGTTTGAATGAAACGAGTGAGAGCGTGGTGCTGTGATACGAGAGAAGTCAAAGAAACGCCCGACTCAAATACCATATGACTGTGTTATTCTGCGTTGCTAATGACAACACACCTAATAAATAACACACCTCAGAATGACACGACTGACCAATCAGAATCCAGTATTCCAGCTAGCTGTGCAATAATTTCAGTTATTTACTGAGATCAATACAAACATCTTTAAACTAGAGGACAAACAGCTTTAACTAGTGCAACATTTAACTGAAAGATTTGTGTTTTAAGACAAAAGCACATTTGTATTTGTTCCTTGTCATTTATTGTATTTGGTGTAGACTCGTTAGTATGTGTTTGTTAGGGTTGCTGGGAGAAAAAGGGACCCAAGAGCAGAGTCGCAGTTTGTCAAATTTATTGAACAAAAGAAAAGGGCAATAGTCCAAAACAAAATGCTGACAATCAGCAACCAGGTAAGGAATCCAAAAACTGAACTGCGTACGGGAACTGGGTACACATCAAAAAGAAAAAACAAGATTAAATAAGCAAACAGGGCAAGAAAACTAGGCACGACTAGAGCAAAAGAGTCTAAAGGGCAGTAGTGAAGCGGATGGTAGCCAAGACACACTGACAGAAGCACAGAAAGAGAGAAGCATAAGTAGTGAAGAAAATCAATGCGAAATTGGGAGACAGGTGTGTGTGAGAAGAGCTGGAGCACTTATTAGAATAAGGTGCAGCTGTGAAGGCAAAGTGAGTGGAATTAACAACTAAGACATAACACAACAGAAGGGCTGATGATCAAACCAGCGTCCTGACAGGAACCCCCGCCCCAGGAATGCCACCAGGCTTCCCAGGGTGAGGGTCAGATCGATGGTAATCCTCAATAAGAGAGCGGTCCAGAATGTCCCGAGTCGGGACCCAACATCTCTCCTCCGGACCGTACCCCTCCCAATCAATCAGATACTTGTATCCCCTTCCCCGCCGCCTGGAATCAAGAATCCTCCTAACGGTAAAAGCGGGAGCGCCCTCAACCATTAGGGGGGAGGGATTTAGGGGAAGAAGATGAGGAGAGAGAACGAATAAAAGGCTTGACACAAGACACTTGAAACACTGGGTGCACTCGACGAAGAGGATGCGGAAGCTGAAGCCGAACTGCCACAGGACTGAGCACCTTAACAATGGGGTATGGCCCAATTAACCGCGGTGCCAACTTCTTGGAGGGCACCTTAAGAGGCAGGTTCTTGGTGGAGAGCCATACCTTTTGCCCACAGATGTTTCTGGGTGCCTCAGCCCGACGACGGTCCGCCAATCTCTTGGTGCGTTCCCTAGTTCTCAGAAGTGCTTCCCTGGCCCTCCTCCAGGTCCGCCAGCATTGACTGATAAATGCCTGAACTGAGGGAACCGCAGCTTCGGAACTCTGTGAAGGAAACAGAGGGGGTTGATATTCGAGACAGCAAAAAAAGGAGATAATCCAGTAGACGACACCGGCAATGTATTGTGCGCATACTCAACCCACCTAAGCTGCTGGCACCAGGATATGGGATTTTGCGAAGCCAGACAACGAAGGGTCCTCCCAAGGTCCTGGTTCGCACGCTCGGTCTGGCCGTTGGTCTGTGGGTGGAATCCTGACGACAGGCTAGCGGTAGCACCAATCTGTCGCTCCCTACTCCCCTCCAGAAAGTGGGAGACGAACTGGGGTCCCCGGTCAGAAACCACATCCTCCGGAAAGACCATGGATCCGAAAGACGTGGTCCACGACCGCCCGAGCAGTCTCCCTGGCAGAGGGAAGTTTAGGGAGAGGGATAAAGTGAACCGCCTTGGAAAAGCGATCCACTACAGTGAGGACAACCGTTATTGCCACTGGACTCCGGTAAACCAGACACAAAGTCCAGTGCAATATGAGACCAGGGGCAAGATGGGACAGGTAGAGGTTGGAGCAAACCAACGGGTACAGAACTAGAGGACTTGTTTTGGGCACAGACCGAGCCGAGCAGGCGACCACAAAACTACGAACCCCCCCCCCCCCATGCCCTGACCAACAAAAACGCTGACGAATGGCAGCCAACGTTCTCCTCACTCCTGGGTGACAGACCAGTTTGGAGGCGTGACCCCACTCCAGAACCTCTGGCCGAACCGACTTCGGAACAAACAGCCGACCCACCGGGCCCCCCTCTGGCACCTCTGCCTCCGACTGAGCCAGCCTGACATGCTCCTCGATGCCCCAGGTGACGGACCCCACCACACAACCAGGTGAAAGAATGGTGTCTGGTGGAGTTTGCGTCCTCCGGAGCCGTGAACTGACGGGAGAGCGCATCAGGCTTAATGTTTTTGGAGCCTGGTCGGTAAGACAGGGTAAAATTAAAGCGACCAAAGAAAAGTGCCCAGCGAGCCTACCTGGAATTCAGTCGTTTGGCTGTTTGGATATATTCCAAGTTCCGGTGGTCAGTCCAGACCAGAAATGGCTACCGCTGAGCCCTCCAACCAGTGGCGCCACTCCCCCAAGGCCAGCCGCACAGCCAGTAACTCACGGTTACCGATGTCGTAGTTCCGTTCTGTGGGGGACAATCGATGTGAAAAATAAGGGCAAGGATGTAATTTATCGTCAAGAGGGGATCGTTGAGATAGAACCGCTCCGACACCTACCTCTGACGCGTCAACCTCCACAATAAACTGCCGGGTAGGGTCCATAGTTATTAAAATAGGGGCAGATGAAAACCACCTTTTAAGTTCATCAAAGGCTGCCTGAGCAGCTAAAGACCAGCAAAACGGTTTCTTTGTGGAGGTTAATGCTGTCAGAGGAGCCGCCACCTGGCCGAAATTACGGATAAACCGCCTGTAGAAATTAGAAAATCCAATAAAACTTTGCAGAGATTTTCGGTTGCCAGGTGTGGGCCAGTCAGAGACGGCCTCTACCTTCGCAGGGTCCATGCAGATCCCCTCCACCGAGATGATGTGGCCCAAGAACAGAACTGACTGGTTGTGGAAGGAACACTTCTCCGCCTTAGCAAACAGTTGGTTCTCTAGCAACCGCTGCAGCACTCGTATGACGTGCTGAATGTGTACCTGGAGTGAACGAGAAAAAAAATCAGGATGTCATCCAGATACACAAAGACAAATTTGTTGATCATGTCTCTCAGCATGACGAGTCATTGACGAGTGCCTGGAAGACGGCCGGGGCATTAGTCAAACCGAAGGGAAGGACCCTGTACTCAAAATGCCCCATGGGTGTATTAAAAGCCATCTTCCATTCATCCCCCTCCCTGATCCGAACCAGATGATAGGCGTTGCGAAGGTCCAACTTCGTGAAGTACCTTGCCCCCTGCAGGATCTCGAAGGCTGATGACATCAAAGGTAGGGGATACCTATTCTTAATGGTGATGTCATTCAGCCCTCGGTAATCGATGCAAGGACGCAAGGAACCATCCTTCTTCACGAAGAACCCTGCCCCCGCTGGAGAAGAGGAACGAATAACACCGGCCGCCAGAGACTCAGACAGATACTTCTCCATGGCCACCCTTTCAGGACCGGACAAGAGAGATCAATCGGTTCCTCCTGCAACACAGGAAAAGAAGAGACAGAAGACAAGGCAGACACAAGACAATGTGCATGACAATAGGGACTCCATGATAGGATGGTGCTTTCAGACCAATTAATGTGTGGATTGTGAGTGGTTAACCAGGAATGACCTAAGACTACCGAGTGAGGGGTGAGTGACTGACAAAGAAAACTATTTTCTCTCTCTGATTACCAGATGTAATTAACTGTAATGGAACTGTGGCCTGAGAAATGGTGGTAAGTTCACGGCCATCTAAAGCGTGACCAGTAAGGACAGGAGAGAGAGACTGAAAAGAAATGCCCTTCTTCAAAGCCCAAGAAGAATCAATAAAATTCCCCTCGGCTACTGAATCAATGAGGGCAGAGAGTTGATGAACAGCACCTTCATAACTGACTGAGACTGGAATCATAGAGCGGGAACCAGTAGACGGGGTGGTGGAAGTAGCGCTCGCCAGTACCACCCCATTGCTTATTAGCGAGCATTGGCTTTTGCCGGACAGGAAGAGGCAAAATGTCCAGGTCGGCCGCAGTAGAGGCATAATCCTTTGGACAGACGTTTCTGTTTCTCCTCTGCAGATAACCGTTACCTGCCCAACTGCATAGGTTCTGGAGCAGATGAGGGAACGGGAGTATCGGACCCCGTAAAGGCAGACACAGGGTTGACAAAAGGGAACAGTGTAGAAGCCCGAGCTCTCCGACGAAGATCCCGTCGATTATCCAAACGGATAGCCAGGTCAACAAGTTCATCTAGATGTTCAGGAAGATCGTGAGCATACATCTCATCCCTTATCTCATCTTCCAGGCCTTCCGTGAACCTTGCTGCCAGTGCTGCGTCATTCCATTTACTTGACGCAGCAAGAGTGCGAAACTCGATAGCGAAGTCCGCCACCGAACGTCTCCCCTGATGAAGTGCTGCCAACAGCCGCAATGCCTCCTTACCGAGCGCTGAGCAGTCGAATATCTTGACAAACTCTGCTTTAAAGCTGTCGAACTCCATACAACATGCTGCTTTAGCAGCCCATACAGCAGTGGCCCATTCCCGAGCCCGTCCGGTAAGAAGGGAGATGACAAACGCCACTTTGGCTGAATCTGAGGCATAAGTGAGGGGTTGCAGAGAGAAAATTACCTCACATTGGATAATAAATGATCAACATTCCATAGGCTCACCGGAGTAATTGGGAGGATTGTTGATGCGTGGTTCAGGGGTGACAGAAGAACCTGATGCTGTCCGAGCAGCACACCCTGCGCTTCCAAAGCCGAGCGAAACTGCGATTGAACTGCTGGATCCATCCTGGTCAGTGTGTAATCTTAGGGTTGCTGGGATGAAAAAGGGACCCAAGAGCAGATTAGCAGTTTACTAAATTTATTGACCAAAAGCAAAGGCAATAGTCCAAAACAAATGCTGACAATCAGCAACCAGGTAAGGAATCCAAAACTGAACTGCGTACGGGAACTGGGTACATCAAAAAGAAAAAACAAGATTAAATAAGCAAACAGGGCAAGAAAACTAGGCAGGACTAGAGAAAAAGAGTCTAAAGGGCAGTAGTGACGCGGATGGTAGCCAAGACACACTGACAGAGAAGCACAGAAAGAGAGAAGCATAAGTAGTGAAGAAAATCAATGTGAAATTGGGAGACAGGTGTGTGTGAGGAGAGCTGGAGCACTAATTAGAATAAGGTGCAGCTGTGAAGGCAAAGTGAGTGGAATTAACAACTAAGACATAACACAACAGAAGGGCTGATGATCAAACCAGCGTCCTGACAGTGTTTCTCTTCATATTGACTCAATAGAGAGACAAACAGAATGGAATTTATGTTTCTAAATGTATTTAAAACACAAAATACTGTTTTATAAATACATATTCAGAATCAGGTATAGTCTGTAATTAATCTGATTACTGGATTTTAATGCAACATTTTACTCAAAACATAATAATGTGACTGAAATATATTAATTAATTTGTACTTTGTTCCACTGAACTCTGATCATCTTCTCTTCTGTTCCACCTTACAGTGTAGATGGAGCTTTTAAATGCTATATGTCATAATGTGAAGTGGCCTTGAGAGGAGCAGTAAACATCAGCTGAAGATCCACAGAAGAGCTTCACTACTGTGTCTATGAGGAGAAATAAATGTGTAAATGTGATCCATACAGGTGAAGAGACTCAGACTTTACAATGAAATAATGCAGCATGTGTGTTAGAAACATGATATTGAATGATTAATGTTGCTTTAGTATTCAAGCAGATGATCATTGTGTTTAATGTAAAGCTGGAACAGAGGAGGAAGAGGCTCAGATGAGTCTGTCTGGCTCTTCAGTTTAATAATATTTGTATTAAACTCATTCATAATGATTCAAATGTTTAAATGTGATTGTCAAGTGCAGCACTTAAATCTATCAAAACATATAAAGCAAATCTACAATGTGTGAAATTGCCATGTTACTTAAAACATTTCCATGATCTCTCTTATATTTTCTACACATTGTTATTCTATTTAATTCTATATTAAGTTAGCTATGTGTCTGTCTGTTGCTAACAATCACAAATGCTCTCATTACAACAAACAAAGCAGAAACACAGTGTAAATAAAAGCTGGATTGTGCAGTTTTGACAGATGAATTGATTAAAACGTGAGTTTTCACACAGTGAGTTTGTGCTGAACTGACTGACAGCTTCAGTGTTTAGAAATGCTGCGCCTTTTACTCGCTGTTTGTGTCATTTTATTCACGATTTGAAGAAAGGTTTGTTTTTCATCAGACTTTGTGACTTTTCCTATATAAGAACAAAAAAATGCCAGAAATATATGTTTAAATGTTATAATGGTGATTGCTGGTCACTATTCTGCTGGCTATGATAATAATTTAATGTCTTTTTAAATGTTAAAATAAAAGTTTTTATTTGTCATCAAGTGTTTGTTTTCCTACATTTTTTTTTTTTTTACTTTTAGTTTTACAAATGAGAACAATCTTTGAAGAATGAACAGAAAATATTTTTGGTCATAATATTAAAATACAATTTGGTAACACTTTATTTTGATGGTCCCCCTATAGATAGTCTGCTGACTATAAGTTACTTTGCAAGTGCATGTCTACATACTCTCATCTGGGTAGAATCTGTAGATTGTCTATTAAACGTTCTGTAGCAATCATTACAATGTCTATAACATGTAAGCATCTATTAAACATTTGGTCAATAAAGTGTTATCTATATGTTATCAATTTAAGTTGTAGATGTTCAACAGCATATTAGCAGACATGCAACAAATCCTCAAGTTCTCAGTACCTTTATATAAGAGCATTTCAGTAGTCAGCATGCAGCTGTTAACCAGTGTATCAACAGACTTTCAGTACACATTCAGTTGTCTAGAAGTAGCAACACAAGATCATTTCAAATGAACTTTAAACATATGTATGGATACTTACTCCTGATCTTTTGCTTTTGCAAGTATTTTTGAGAGTGCTCTACTAACTGTTTGTTGCATGTAAATTACCTTTCAGTAGCCAATCATTTTACTTTGAGGTACATGCATCTATTCATCTGTTGTCACATTAGGCCCATCAAAATGCAGTGAAAATCTAAGAAACGTTGTTGAATGACTCTTACTGGCCAACACCACAGACAGCATAGCTGCTAGTCAGTGGATGTTCAGCAAACAGTCAGTAAACAGTTAGTACCGACACTGGTAAGTATTTAAGATTAAGAAAATAACAACACCACAGTACAAGCACATATCTGCCAAATGGGAAATAAATACCAGAGTCAGTGTGTCCAACCAGCTGCTTTTAATAAACTGCTGTAAAAAAAAAAAAAAAAAAAAGAGAATCAAACATGAAACCAAAAAATATGAAGCCTGTTTTCAGAAAAATACAAATGTTTTTGTAACAATAAAATGTTCCCTACAGGTCAAACAACACTGTTGCAAATAACAGTTAACAAAGAAATATAAACACATACAAACACTCTTAGCAGATAGTGAACATATGTAACCGGTGTAGTCTGCGTTGTTTTTTTCATGAAATGACCAGACGGACATCAGATGACAGCTCGACTTTTCTTTTATTCTCTGATAGGGCTGATAAGACACAATATTATTTTTAGACTGTGTGAATTCGCCCTCTTTCGTTTCTCTCCCATGCAGAGACAGTGCAGAAAAGGGCAGAGAGAAATAAAACATTCAAACAATGAAATGAAATGTATTTGACAACATTGGTAACAAAACAGCATACCTGATAAGACACAATATTATTTTTAGACTGTGTGAATTCGCCCTCTTTCGTTTCTGTAAGATGAATGTAGAGTGCAATGCAATTAACACATGATTAAAGTTCACATGGGACAGAAAAGTGATCAAACTTGATGAAAATACGAAAATAATCATATACATGAAAAATAATGTCCCATATATGATGTATATGACAGATTTAAATACAAAAGTACTTTAAAATAAAAATATGTAATTGGATTAATTAGAGCTCATTAGAAACCCACCTCTCCCATGCAGAGACAGTGCCGAAAGGGAAGAGGAGGTGCAAAGAAAGGAAATTAAGAACAACATTGCAGTCAGAAACATAAAGGGGAAGGTACACACACAGAGACAGGCATATCAGGTACACGTTTGAACATTTTGTGTAATTCTACATATGAAGACAATACTTTCTATACCTGTTACATTCACCCCCCCCCCTAGAATTACACAAAATTATGAGAACATGGGAAAACTCTGTACACAGGTCACAAGAATTACTTAGTCCACACACCAAACAATCAGTGAGGACAATCAGCATTGAAAGCTACCCAACCACAGGATACAAATATGAAAGAAGTTGGCCAAACCTCTATATATGTTGTAGACATACACAAAGTGCCCATTACACTTTGAATAACTCAGACCTTTCACAGAACATGACAGAATATAGGAAATGACACCTAGTATCAAATACAGTGCAGTACAATACACTGACCTAAACATGAATAACACGAGATCCAGATTCCATACCTAGCAAAGTTTCAAGCTGAACAATTGACTCAATTAGTCTACGTACAGGTCTAATTACCCTACCAAACCTGGTAGTATAGTGATTTCTGGGATCAGTAGGTGAAGAGGCACTAGCTACAGTGTCCAAGTCAACAACAGATAAATCATCACGTGCCTCAGAAAGGGTTTGAGAAGAATGCAATGAGACCCAAGCAGCAACAGGATCTTCATCACAAACAGCTACATGAGAAATGATAGACAGAGACTCCGCATGTGACAATTCATCAGTGACTGGCATTGTGGAATCAGCCAGATGACATACAGACCGAGAAGGTGTGGAGCATGTACCATTACCCATATTTTCACTGACAGCAAAATCAAACTCAGTTGTGGGCAAAGGGAGAAAGTTAACTGGCAAAAAGAGATTCCGATGTACTACTTTCTCTTGACCAGATGTGTCACAGATCTTATAAATGTGCAAAGACGGGTTGGACGAAACAATGGAATACATGTTGGACTCCCATTTATCGGCAAGCTTCCATTTACCTCTACAGCCTTTGTTTGCAACGAGAACATGGTCACCAACCGACAAAGGTAAACCTCTGACTCTCTTATTGTACTGATCAGACTGATGTTTTTGTTCTGCGGCAGAGTTCTTTTGAGCCAGCAGCATAGCAGACTGCAAATCTTTGACAAGGGATTAAACATAGTCATTGTAATCACAGATGGACTCATCACGAAGAACACTTTGAAACATAAGGTCAATAGGTAATCTCAGCACCCTCCCGAACATCAGGTAAAAAGGGGCAAACCCAGTTGTTTCATGGGCAGTGCAGTTATACACAAATGTCATTGTTTGCACTAACTGTGGCCACTTTTGTTTTGATCTAGGAGGAAGGGATCGTAGCATGTTACCTAATGTTCTGTTGAACCTTTCTGTTCCTCCATTTCCCATTGGATGGTACGGGGAAGTTTGTGATTTGTCCACACCGACAAGATCGTGAAGTTCTGCTATCAGCTCACTCTCAAAACTGGCTCCCTGATCTGAATGGAGACGCTGAGGAAAGCCATAGATGCAGAAGAATCTATCCCATAGTTTCTTAGCAACACTCTTAGCAAATTGGTTATGACAAGGAAAAGCATGTGCTAGCTTGGCGAAATGATCTGTTATTACCAAGACATCCACAGATTTATTGTTCCTATCCTCAGCAGCCCAGAAATCAATACAAACAAGCTCCAAAGGGGCAGCGGTCTTGATGCTCTCCAAAGGTGCTCTTGCTGCTGGCTCTAGTGTTTTACTCAGGACACAACGAGTACAAGTCTTGACATAATCCCGCACATCACGTTCCATCCAAGGCCAATAGAATCTCTGGCGAGCTAAGGACAGGGTACGTGGCTGACCTTGGTGACCAGACAAATCATGAACACCGAAAAGAGCTTGCTGTTTCAGGGAATCAGGCAGCACAAACTGAACCTTCTTATGCTTTGTGAAAGGATCTTTAACATCTCTGTACAGAATGTCATTAAGCAAAAACAGTTTGTCCCACTGCTTCAACAACCTCAAAACATGCAAATCCTCATTCGTCCACTCACGCCTGGAAGGTCTGCACTTTCTGCCAACATAAAAGGCCACCCTCGAAATAACTGAATCATTGTGCTGATGACTCTGCAATTCGGACAATAAAGAAGGCATGGGTTACATCTGGACAGTCGGCATCAATGAACTCAAGTGATCAGCCAGGGATGTTGCTCTGGATACAGCTCCTGAATCCCAATCACCACAAGAAGACAAGATAGACGACACATCCTCAGCAGTCATGGAAATATCCCTCTCAGAGCTTTGGTTGAGTTTAGGGTCCATACTGTGTACATGCTTTAGCAGTTCAGAGTAAGGTTCAGACAGAAGACATTGACTCACTGGCTTGACAAAATGAGCCAAGACCAACCGCAACCACAACCAAACTCAAACTTACATACTTGATTTTCATACTTGAAGTTGTACGGGTACGGCAAGCTTTGAAACCCAGCGCTGCTCACATGCATCTAACTTAGGTTTGGTCATGATATACGTGAGCGGATTGTTGTCAGTCCATACAGTGAACTCATGGCCTTTAAGCCAGTGACTGAACTTGTCACAGATGGACCACTGGACAAGGGTTCTTTTCAACTCCCCAAAGGCGACATCACAGGCAGGAGTCCAGTCTTGGGAAGACAACTCTCTGAAAGTGCCAGCTCTATTGCAACCGCTTCTGCCTCTTGCCAAACGTCTTTGTCCAGCCGTCAAATTGAACAGCGGCTTTGCGATTCGTGAACATCCAGGGATAAAGCTTTGGTAGTACAGAACCATGCCCAGAAATGATCTTATTTTCTTCGGCGAAGGTGGTTAAAGCCTCCTCCTTCATTAGCTCCTTCTTCTGAAAGGGCAGAAATGACTGCTGGCCTACCCTTGTCTACATCCACAGAAAACTCCAGAACTGCTGATCACATGGCCCAGAAACTTGATGGAGCGACCCTGAGAAAATAACACTTTTTTTTGAGCCAACTTCAGATTACTAGCTCTCAAATCCTAGTAAACACCACTTCCAAGTGTTTCAAGGCCTCCTGCTCAGAAGCCCGGGCAAAAACCAGCAATCATCTAGATAAAGTAGGCTGGAAAAGTTGAGATCATCTGCCTTAGTGTTCCTTAGTCCCTGGACGATACGAGATGGTGAAGTGGAATCGGATAAAGATGAGGGCCCACCTGGCTTGCCTGGGATTTAGTCTCTTAGCTTCCTGGAGATACTCAAGATTTTGGTGACCTGTGTAGACTACAAACGGGTGGTGGGCCCCCTCCAAAAAAAAAAAGCTAGAAGCAGCAGGGTAGGTGGATGGATGGATGTAATGTTGCTGTAATGCCTCCTCGATGTACTCCTCCATGGCCTTCTGTTCGGGGATGGAAAGGGAGTATATTTTACCTCTGGGTACTGGTTCATCGGGGAGGAGATATATGGACCGTCCACAGTCCTATGGTTGGTGAGGTGGTAATTTGGAGGCTCGTTTCAGGCAGAACACATCACTGAAGTGGGCTAGTCCTTGTGGGATATCAAACAGGAACGGTGTTTTCCAGGGGGCTTTCTATGGAAGTGGAGTTGATAGGGATCATTGGAACCATCTTGATAGGTCTTGGAAGTTGAGGAAAACATCACATTCACCTTCATGGCCCCACTTCAGGACTCCTTCTTTCAAGACGCCATGCTCCAGATGATCCATCAGAAAACCCTGAACCAATCCTCCCATACAGTCTGATTGTCAGCCCAATTCAGTGGACCCTGGAAGAGGGATATCACGGCCACTAGTGTTTATGATCCTGCTCCGCCAGGGTGCCCCCTGACCCACACCTACATTCCTTGCAGCCAAAGGACCCCCTTGATCCATACAACGCATACTTCCCTGGGTATTGGTCATCCTGGGACCAATCAAGCCCTCTCACTGCCTACAAGATTGCTTCTGGTGGCCGGGAATGGCCAACGACATCAGAAGGTATGTGAGAGGATGCCAGGAATGCGCCATGGCCAAGACACCATGCCACTTGCCATCTGGAAAGATCCTTCCTCTCCCCATTCCACTATGTCACTGGTCACACCTAGGAGTCGATTTTGTCACAGACTTACCTGCATCCGATGGGTAACATTTGTATCCTTGTCGCAGTGTATAGATTTCCAAGGCTGCTGCCAGCTGGTACCTCTAAAAGGACTCCCAACTGCCATGGAGACGGCGGAGGTACTTTTTAACCATGTTTTTCAAAACTTTGGCATCCCTGAAGACATTGTATCAGATAGAGGTCCCAAATTTATCTCCCGAGTTTGGAGATCTTTCCTGAGTCGCTCTTAGGTCTCACATTAAGTCTATCTTCTGGAAACCACCCTCAGAGTACGGCCAAATAGAGAGGAAGATCCAGGAGACAGGGCGCTACCTCCGTACATTCTGCCAAAGCCACCAGAACTCCTGGAACCGATTCATTGCCTGGGCCGACTCTTCGTCAGCCCAATTCGCTGAGGGACGGGAGATATTCGTCAAGCCCACTATGAATCTCACCCCCTTCCAGTGCGTACTCTGCTATCAGCACCTGCTGTTCCCTTGGTGGGGGGGGAACCCTGCAGACATTCCTACAGTCATGTATTGTTTTCAGGCGAGTGAGAGGGTCCTGGGACTCAGCACACCAACATCTCTAGTATGCAGTCAGACGGCATGAACATCATGCGTATGTCGGAGAGCCTCCACTCCCACATTCCACCCAGGACAGAAGGTATGGTTCTCCACACCCGAGACATCTGCCTCAGGCTCCCCTGCCCTTCCCCATTATCCGTCAAGTCAACCCCGGTCATGAACTCCAGCTCCCATCACAGTGCCGTATTCACCCCACATTCATTCCATGTCTCTCTGCTCAAACCCTATCACTTACCTGTTTCCTCTGTCTCCACACAGCCTGGTCCCATAGATGAATGCCCTCTTCCGATGGTGCTGGAGGAAGGAACAGTCTACTCAGTAAAGGAGATCCTGTGTTCCCGACGTTGGGGAGGCAAACTGGAATACCATGGTGATTGGGAAGGTTACGGGCCCGAAGAAAGATCACTGGATCCCTAGAGACGATCCTACCTTGATCCCAATCTCCTGACAGTTCCATGCTTCCCATCCCAAGATCCAGCGCCACGTGGAAGAGGTCGCCCATCCCTGATGTCGGGTTTTCGGCCCTCAGGGAGTGGGCAAGGGAGAGGGGGGTTCTGTCACGGAAACACCAGGCGATCCCACTCATCAGCGATCCCAATCACTGGAGTTCTGATCACCCGCACCTGACCGTCACTCACTTATCACCAGCACCACAGTTCAAAAGCGCACCGAGCACAACAACACATTGTTTGGTCTCCATTGTGGATAAGGCTCCTCCTATTCCAAGTCCCCTGATCTCCTCCGCTATTATTCCAAGTCTCCCGGTCTCCTTCGTCAAGTCACCTTTATTTATATAGCGCTTTAAACAAAACAAGATTGAAGTCAAAGCAACAACATTAATTAGGAAAACAGTGTGTCAATAATGCAAAATGACAGTTACAAGGCAGTTCAAAATTGAATCAGTGATGTCATCATGCAAGCTCAGTTCAGTTTAAATAGTATCTGTGCAATATTTGCAATCAAGTCAAAAGATATCGCTGTAAATGAAGTGTCCCCGCCCAACTAAGCAAGCCAGAGGCAACAGCGGCACAAGGAACCAAAACTCCATCGAGGTGACAGAATGGAGAAAAACCCTTGGGAGAAACCAGGCTCAGTCGGGAGGCCGTTCTCTCTGACCAGACGAAACCAGCAGTTCAATTCCAGGTCTGTAGCAAAGTCAGATTGTGCAGAACCAATCATCTGTTTCCTGTGGTCTCTGTCACGGTGGTCGTCTGAGACCAAGGTCTTTACAGGGGATCTGTCTCTGGGGCTCTAGTTGTCCTGGTCTCTGCTGTCTTTCAGGGCTGTAGAGGTCCTTTTCTAGGTGCTGATCCACCATCTGGGCTGGATATGTACTGGATCCGGGTGACTGCAGTGACCTCTCTGACTTGGGATACAGATGGATCTGGTGGCTATGGTGACCTCGGAATAAGAGAGAAACAGGAACTAATATGAGCTTAGCTGCCCATTTACTAATGATGTAGCAAAGTACATAAAATTTCCAAAGGTGTTATGGGAAAGGTGTTACCGAAAGTTTTCCCGGTTCACCTAATTATGCAGCAGCTAAAAAATCCTTTAACAGATTTGGGATATTAGAAGTGTATTAGTGTTTTATTGTAAGTCACCACTCATTAAATACCCCATATCCAAAATGAATACTTAAATATAAAGGCTGGCTCGCCGAACAATGTTTAGGTAGTTATTCCAGAGTTTGGGCGCATAAATAGGAAGAAGGATCATGCACGCCGCAGTTGACTTTGATGATTCTAGTATTATCAAATGGCCAGAGTTTTGAGAACGGCCACATGCTGGACGTGGAGGACTATATTGTCACAAGAGCTCGTTTCAAATACTGAGGTGATAACCATTCAGGGCTTTTATAAGTAATAAGCAAGATTTTAAAATCTATACGATGTTCGATAGGGAGCCAGTTTTGCAGTGTGTTGGACAGGACTCGGGGCTAATATGATCATACTTCTGGTGTCTAGGTAAGAAACTCTAGCTGCTGCATTTTGGACCTAAACTGGGAGTTTGTTTACTAAGACGTTGCAGAACAACCACCACAATTAAAGCAATTACAATAATCTAACCTTGAGGTCATAAAACGCATGGTGATTAAACATTTTCTGATTGACATTGCAGAGCATAGGCGTAATTTAGATATATTTTTGAGATGGAAAAATGCAGGTTTTACAAATGATAGAAAAACGTGGCCTTTCTAAGGAAAGGTTGCTATCAAATAGCACCACCTCGGGTTCGCTAACTGATGACAGAAGAATGTGCCCGAGGCAGCCATCAAGGTTTAAGACAGCGTTCTAGGTCATTACATGCAGAGCTTCTAGGCCCCTCTAATTAACACCTCTGTTTTTTCAGATTTTAGCATGTTACAGAAATTAACTGGTCATGCAGTTTTTATACGACCTATGCAATTCCGTTAGTTTTTGGCAAATTGGTATGTTTCGCCGGGGCAGAGAAAAGAAGAAATCTGAGCTGATGTATCATCATGCAAACAGTTGAAAGTAACACGTGTTCTGATTGATATTTCCCAAGGGTATCAAGTAAAGCGTGAAGAGTAACGGCCCCAGTATGAGCTTGGGTTTCTCCATACTTT
>NW_024879384.1:53596-96912 GCF_018340385.1 Cyprinus carpio | reverse complement strand
AAATTAATTTTTCTTTTTAATGTAAAATAAAGTTTTTATTGGGCTCCAAGTGTTTGTTTCCTACATTTTTTTTTTTTTTACTTTTAGTTTTACAAAAATGAGAAAACAACAATCTTTTGAAGATATGAACAGAAAAATATTTTTTGGTCATAATATTAAAATACATTTTGGTAACACTTTATTTTGGATGGTCCCCCTATAGATAGTCTGTGCTGGACTCAAAGTTACTTCTTGCGAGTGCATGTCTACATACTCTCATCGGGGTAGAATCTGTAGATTGTCTATTAACCGGTCTGTAGCAATTCATTTACAAGCTCTATAACATGTTAAGCATCTATTAAAAATTTGGTCAACATAAAGTGTATCTATTATTTTATCCAATTTAGAGAGTTGTAGATGTTCAACAGCATAATTAGCAGAAATGCAACAATAGCTCAAAGTTCTCAGTACCATTTAATATAAGGCATTTCATTAGTGCAGACTGCAGCTGTTAAACAGTTGTATCAACAGGGACTTTCAGTACACATTCAGTTGTCTAGAAGTCGCAACACAAGATCATTTCAAATGAACTTTCAACAGATGTATGGCTACTTACTGCCTGATCTTGTGCTTTGACAAGTTATTTTTGAGAGGAGTGCTCTACTAAACTGTTTGTTGCATGTAAATTACTTTCCGTACGCCAATCATTTTACTTTGAGGTACATGCATCTAGGTCAGTTCATCTGTTGTTCACTTTAGGCCCATCAACATGCGAGTGAAACTAAGAAAAAGTTGGTTGAAATGACTCTTACTGGCCAACACCACAGGACAGCATAGCGTGCCTATGTCAGTGGATGTTCAGCAAACAGGTCACGTAAAACAGTTAGTACCGGACACGGGTAAGTATTTAAGATTAAGGGAATAACAAACACCACAGTACAAGGCACATACTGCCAAATGGGAAAATAAATACCAGAGGTCAGTGGTGTCAAAACCAGTGCGTTAATAAAACGGCTGTTAGTAAAAAAAAAAAAAAAAAAATTTTAGAGAATCCAAAACATGAAACCAAAAAATATGAAGCCTGTTTTCAGAAAAATACAACTGTTTTTGTAACAATTGCAAATGTTCACTACATGTCTCAAACACAACACTGTTGCAAATAACAGTTAACACAGAATTAAACACATACAAACACTCTTAGCAGATAGTGAAACATATGTAAACCGGTGTCCTGTAGTCTGCGTTGTTTTTTGCATGAAATGACCAGAAGGACATCAGATGACAGCTCGACTTTTCTGTATTATTCTGATAGGGCTGATAAAGACCACAATATTATTTTTCGGACTGTGTGAAGTCGCCTCTCTCGTTTCTTCTTATCCATGCCGAGGGACAGGGCAGAAAGGGAAGAAGAGAAATAAAACATTTAAACAATGACATATGAAATGTATTGACAACATTGGTAACAAAACAGCATTTACCTGATAAGACCACATATTATTATTTTAGATAGACTGTGTGAATTCGCCCTATTTCGTTTCTGTAAGGATGAATGTAGAGTGCAATGCAATAAACACATTTGGGGGATTTTAAAGTCACACTGGGGACAGAAAAGTGATCAAAACTGATGAAATACGAAGAACTCATCCTATACATGAAAAATAATGTCCCATATATGATGTATATGATCAGATGTGTAAATACAAAAGTACTTTAAAATAAATATGTAATTGGATTAATTAGAGTCATTAGAAACCCCCCTCTCCCATGCAGAGACAGTGCCGAAGGAAGAGGAGGTGCAACGAAAGGGAAATTAAGAACAACATTGCAGGTCAGCAACATAAAGGGAAGGTACACACACAGGACAGGGTATATTCAGGTACAGGCTTTTGAACAGTTTGTGGGAATTTACATATGGAAGACAATTTCCTTTCTATACCTTTACATTCACCCCCCCCCTAGACATTACACAAAAATTATGAGAACTGGGGAAAAACTCTGTACACAGGTCACAAGAAATTCACTTAGGTCCACACCCCAACAAACATCAGTGAGGACCCAATCAGCAGGGAAAGCTTACCCAACCACAGGATGACAAATATGAAAGAAGTTGGCCAAACCTCTATATATGTTTGTAGAATACACAAAGTGGCCCATTACACTTTGAATAAACTCAGACCTTTCACAGAACATGACAGAATATAGGAAATGACACCTAGTATCAAATACAGTGCCAGTACAATACACGACATAAACATGAATAACACGAGATCAGATTCCATACCTAGCAAAGTTTCAAGCTTGAACAATTGACCTAAATAGTCTACGTACAGGTCTAATTTACCTACAAACCTGGTAGTATAGTGATCTTGATTTCCTGGGATCAGTAGGTGAAGAGGCAACTAGCTACAGTGTCCAAGTCAACAACAGATAAATTCCACGTGCCTCAGAAAGGCGTTTGAGAAGAATGCAATGAGACCCAAGCAGCAACAGGGATCTTCATCACAAAACAGCTACATGAGAAATGATAGACAGAGATCCGCATGTGACAATGGTCATCAGTGACTGGCATTGTCTGGAATCAGCCAGATGCTATACCGAGCTGACTTCGAGGACCGAGAAGGTGTGGAGCATGTACCAAATTACCCATATTTCACTGACAGCAAAAAAAAAACCTGCAAAAAATCCCTACTATGGTGCGGACCTCTCTAGCCTCATCTTGTGGGCAAAGGGGAGAACGTTAACTGGCAAACGTAGAAGTGCATTCCGATGTACTACTTGTCTCTTGAACAGATGTGTCACAGATCTTTAAAATGTGCAAAGACGGGTTGGACGAAACAATGGAATACATGTTGGACTCCATTTATCGGCAAGCTTCCATTTACCTCTACAGCCTTTGTTTGCAACGAGAAACATGGGTCACCAACCGACAAGGAAACCTCAGCACGTGACTCTCTTATTGTACTGATCAGACTGATGTTTTTGTTCTGCGGCAGAGTTCTTTTGAGCCAGCAGCATAGCAGACTGCAAATCTTTGACAAGGGATTAAAACATAGTCATTGTAATCACAGATGGACTCATCACGAAGAACACTTTGGAAACATAAGGTCAATAGGTAATCTCAAGCACCCTCCGAACATCAGGTAAAAAGGGGCAAACCCAGTTGTTTCATGGGCAGTGCAGTTATACACAAAATGTCATTGTTTGCACTAACTGTGGCCACTTTTTGTTTTGATCTAGGAGGAAGGGATCGTAGCATGGTACCTAATGTTCTGTTGACACCCTTTCTGTTCCTCCATTTCCCATTGGATGGTACGGGGAAGTTTTGTGATTTGTCCACACCGACAAGATCGTGAAGTTCTGCTATCAGCTCACTCTTCAAAACTGGCTCCCTGATCTGAATGGAGACGCTGAGGAAAGCCATAGATGAAGAAAGAATCTATCCCCCATAGTTTTTAGCAACACTCTTAGCAAATTGGTTATGACAAGGAAAAGCATGTGGCTAGCTTGGCGAAATGATCTGTTATTACCAAGACATCCACAGATTATTGTTCCTATCCTCAGCAGCCCAGAAATCAATACAAACAAGCTCCAAAGGGGCAGCGGTCTTGATGCTCTCCAAGGTGCTCTTGCTGCTGGCTCTAGTGTTTTTACTCAGGACACACGGTACAGTCAAAGTCTTGACATAATCCCGCACATCACGTTTCCATCCAAGGCCAATAGAATCTCTGGCGAGCTAAGGACAGGGTACGTGGCTGACCTTGGTGACCCAGACAAAATCATGAACACCGAAAAAGAGCTTGCTGTTTCAGGGAATCAGGCAGCACAAACTGAACCTTCTTATGCTTTGTGAAAGGATCTTTAACATCTCTGTACAGAATGTCCATTAAGCAAAAACAGTTTGTCCCACTGCTTCAACAACCTCACAAACATGCAAATCCTCATTCGTCCACTCCACGCCTGGAAGGTCTGCACTTTCTGCCAACATAAAGGCCACCCCTCGAAATAACTGAATCATTGTGCTGATGACTCTGCCAATTCGGACAACTAAAGAAGGCATGGGTTACATCTGGACAGTCGGCATCAATGAACTCAAGTGATCAGCCAGGGATGTTGCTCTGGATACAGCTCCTGAATCCCAATCACCACAAGAAGACAAGATAGACGACACAATCCTCAGCAGTCATGGAAATATCCCTCTCAGAGCTTTGGTTGAGTTTAGGGTCCATACTGTGTACATGCTTTAGCAGTTCAGAGTAAGGTTCAGACAGAAGACATTGACTCACTGGCTTGACAAACGGGTCATGACTGAGCGCATCTGCCACCACATTCAACCTTCCAGGGACATACTTGATTTTCATACTTGAAGTTGTACGGGGCAAGCTTTGAAACCCAGCGCTGCTCACATGCATCTAACTTAGGTTTGGTCATGATATACGTGAGCGGATTGTTGTCAGTCCATACAGTGAACTCATGGCCTTTAAGCCAGTGACTGAACTTGTCACAGATGGACCACTGGACAAGGGTTCTTTTCAACTCCCCAAAGGCGACATCACAGGCAGGAGTCCAGTCTTGGGAAGACAACTCTCTGAAAGTGCCAGCTCTATTGCAACCGCTTCTGCCTCTTGCCAAACGTCTTTGTCCAGCCGTCTAATTGAACAGTGGCTTTGCGATTTGTGAACATCCAGGGATGAAGCTTTGGTAGTAAAGAACCATCCCCAGAAACAATCTTATATTCTTTGGGGAAGGTGTGTAGCCATCCTCTTTCATTAGATCCTTCTTCTGAAAGGCAGAAATGACTGCTACCTTGTCTACATCCACAGAAACTCCAGAACTGCTGATCACATGGCCCAGAAACTTGATGGAGCGCCTGAGAAAATAACACTTTTTTTGAGCCAACTTCAGATTACTAGCTCTCAACCTAGTAAACACCACTTCCAAGTGTTTCAAGGCCTCCTGCTCAGAACGGGCAAAAACCAGCAAATCATCTAGATAAAGTAGGCTGGAAAAGTTGAGATCATCTGCCTTAGTGTTCTTAGTCCCTGGACGATACGAGATGGTGAAGTGGAATCGGATAAAGATGAGGGCCCACCTGGCTTGCCTGGGATTTAGTCTCTTAGCTTCCTGGAGATACTCAAGATTTTGGTGACCTGTGTAGACTACAAACGGGTGGTGGGCCCCCTCCAAAAAAAAAAAGCTGGAAGCAGCAGGGGAGGCTGATGGATGGATGTAGCCTTGCTGTAATGCCTCCTCGATATACTCCTCCATGACCTTCTGTTCAGGAATGGAAAGGGAGTATGTTTTACCTCTGGGTACTGGTTCATCGGGGAGGAGATATATGGCACAGTCCTATGGTTGGTGAGGTGGTAATTTGGAGGCTCGTTTCAGGCAGAACACATCACTGAAGTGGGCATAGTCCTTGGGGATATCAACAGAACGGTTTTCCAGGGGGCTTTCTATGGAAGTGGAGTTGATAGGGATCATTGGAACCATCTTGATAGGTCTTGGAAGTTGAGGAAAACATCCAGGGAAACATTCATGGCCCCACTTCAGGACTCCTTCTTTCAAGACGCCATGCTCCAGATGATCCATCAGAAAACCCTGAACCAATCCTCCCATCCAGTCTGATTGTCAGCCCAATTCAGTGGACCCTGGAAGAGGATATCACGGCCACTAGTGTTTATGATCCTGCTCCGCCGGGGTGCCCCCCAACCCACACCTATGTTCCTTGCAGCCAAAGGACCCCATTAATCCATACAGCACATACTTTCCTGGGTACTGGTCATCCTGGGACCAATCAAACCCTCTCACTGCTACAAGATCACTTCTGGTGGCCGGGAATGGGAAACGACATCAGAAGGTACGTGAGAGGATGCCAGGAATGCGCCATGGCCAAGACACCACGCCACTAACCATCTGGAAAGATCCTTCCTCTCCCCATTCCACTATGTCACTGGTCACACCTAGGAGTCGATTTTGTCACAGACTTACCTGCATCCGATGGTAACATTTGTATCCTTGTCGCAGTGTATAGATTTTCCAAGGCCTGCCAGCTGGTACCTCTAAAAGGACTCCCAACTGCCATGGAAATGGTGGAGGTACTTTTTAACCATGTTTTTCGAAATTTTGGCATCTCTGAAGACATTGTATCAGATAGAGGTCCCAAATTTATCTCCCGAGTTTGGAGATCTTTCCTGTCGCTCTTAGGTCTCACATTAAGTCTATCTTCTGGAAACCACCCTCAGAGTAACGGCCAAATAGAGAGGAAGATCCAGGAGACAGGGCGCTACCTCCGTACATTCTGCCAAAGCCACCAGAACTCCTGGAACCGATTCATTGCCTGGGCCGAGTACGCACAGAATTCTCTTCGTCAGCCCACTATGAATCTCACCCCCTTCCAGTGCGTACTCTGCTATCAGCACCTTCTGTTCCCTTGGTCCGGGGAACCTGCAGACATTCCTACAGTCATGTATTGTTTTCAGGAGAGTGAGAGGGTCTGGGACTCAGCACACCAACATCTCTAGTATGCAGTCAGACGGCATGAACATCATGCGTATGTCCGGAGAGCCTCCACTCCCACATTCCACCCCAGGACAGAAGGTATGGTTCTCCACACGAGACATCTGCCTCAGGCTCCCCTGCCCTTCCCCATTATCCGTCAAGTCAACCCGGTCATGAACTCCAGCTCCCATCACAGTGCCGTATTCACCCCACATTCCACGTCTCCCTGCTCAAACCCTATCACTCACCTGTTTCTCCTGTCTCCACAGAGCCTGGTCCCATTGATGAACCCCCTCTTCCTGTGGTGCTGGAAGATGGAACCGTCTACTCGGTGAAGAAGATCCTGAGTTCCCGACGTTGGGGAGGCAAACTGGAATACATGGTTGATTGGGAAGGTTACGGCCCCGAAGAAAGATCCTGGATCCCTAGAGACGATATACTTGATCCCAATCTCCTGACAGTTCCATGCTTCCCATCCCCAAGATCCAGCGCCACGTGGAAGAGGTCGCCCTCCCTGATGTCGGGTTTTCGGCCCTCAGGAGTGGGCAATGGAGAGGGGGGTTCTGTCACGGAAACACCAGGCGATCCCACTCATCAGCGATCCCAATCACTGGAGTTCTGATCACCCGCACCTGACCGTCACTCACTTATCACCAGCACCACAGTTCAAAAGCGCACCGAGCACAACAACACATTGTTTGGTCTCCATTGTGGAAAGGACTCATTGCTCATGCTAAGCAACTTACCTGAACTATTATTCCAAGTCTCCCGGTCTCCTTCAACAAACCACCATTAATAAAACACCTCTAAAAAAAAAAAAATATAGACAAAAAAAAAAAAATAAATAAGAAAAAACAGTGTCAAAAAAACAAAAAACAACAAAAAAAAGCATTTCAACATTGAATTCAGTGATGTCATCATGCAGCTCAGTTCAGTTTAAATAGTATCTGTGCAATATTTGCAATCAAGTCAAAGATATCGCTGTAAATGAAGTGTCCCCAACTAAGCAAGCCAGAGGCAACAGCGGCAAGGAACCAAAACTCCATCGGTGACAGAATGGAGAAAAAACCTTGGGAGAAAACCAGGCTCAGTCGGGGGGCCAGTTCTCCTCTGACCAGACGAAACCAGCAGTTCAATTCCAGGCTGTAGCAAAGTCAGATTGTGCAGAAGAGTCATCTGTTTCCTGTGGTCTTATCCCGTGGTCGTCTGAGACAAGGTCTTACAGGGGATCTGTCTCTGGGGCTCTGTCCTGGTCTCTGCTGTCTTTCAGGGCTGTAGAGGTCCTTTCTAGGTGCTGATCCACCATCTGGGCTGGATATGTACTGGATCCGGGTGACTGCAGTGACTCTCTGACTTGGATACAGACTGGATCTGGTGGCTATGGTGACCTCGGAATAAGAGAGAAACAGACTAATATTAGCATAGATGCCATTCTACTAATGATGTAGCAAGTACATTGGGTGTTATGGGAAGTGTCCCCAGTTCACCTAATTACTGCAGCCTAAAAATCCTTTAACAGATTTGGATATTAGAAGCATATTAGTGTGTTATGTGTAAGCCAGGTTAAAGAGATAGGTCTTTAATCTAGATTGAAACTGCAAGAGTGTGTCTGCCTCTTAAGGTAAGTTATTCCAGAGTTTAGGCGCCAAATAGGAAAAGGATCTGCAGCCCGCAGTTGACTTTGATATTCTAGGTATTATCAAATTGCCAGAGTTTTGAGAACGCAGTGGACGTGGAGGACTATAATGTAACAAGAGCTTGTTCAAATACTGAGGTGCTAAACCATTCAGGGCTTTATAAGTAATAAGCAAGATTTTAAAATCTATATGATGTTTGATAAGGAGCCAGTGCAGTGTTGACAGGACTGGGCTAATAAGATCATACTTCCTGGTTCTAGTAAGACCTCTAGCTGCTGCATTTTGGAATAACTGGAGTTTGTTTACTAAGCGTGCAGAACAACCACCCAATAAAGCATTACAATAATCTAACCTTGAGGTCATAAACGCATGGATTAACATTTCTGCATTTGACATTGAGAGCATAGGCCGCAATTTAAATATATTTTTGAGATGGAAAAATGCAGTTTTACAAATGCTAGAAATGTGGCTTTCTAAGGAAATATTGCTATCAAATAGCACACCTAGGTTCCTAACTAATGACGAAGAATTGACAGAGCAGCCAACAAGTCTTAGACAGCATTCTCGGTTATTACATGCAGAGCTTTTAGGTCCTATAATTAACACCTCAGTTTTTTCAGAATTTAGAAGTAAGAAATTACTTGTCATTCAGTTTTTTATATCAACTATGCATTCCGATAGTTTTTCAAATTGGTTTGTTTCGCCGGGCCGCGAAGAAATATAGAGCTGAGTATCATCAGCATAACAGTGAAAGTTAACACCGTGTTTCCTGATGATATTTCCCAAGGGTATCAAGTAAAGCGTGAAGAGTAACGGCCCTAGTACTGAGCCTTGAGGTACTCCATACTGCACTTGTGATCGATATAATACCTTTTCATTCACTGCTACGAATTAATGGCGGTCATATAAGTACGATTTAAACCATGCTAATGCACTTCCATTAATGCCAACCAAGTGTTCTAGTCTATGCAAAAGAATGGTGTGGTCAATAGTGTCGAACGCAGCACTAAGATCCAATAGCACTAATAGAGAGATACAACCATGATCAGAGATAAGAGCAGGTCATTTATAACTTTAAGGAGAGCAGTCTCAGTACTATGATACGGTCTAAATCCTGACTGGAAATCCTCACAGATACCATTTTTCTCTAAGAAGGAATATTATTGTGAGTATACTACCTTTTCTAGTATCTTGGACAGAGAAGGGAAATTCGAGATCGGTCTATAATTAACTAGTTCTTTGGGGTCAAGTTGTGGTTTTTTGATGAGAGGCTTAATAACAGCCAGTTTGAAGGTTTTGGGGACATATCCCAATAACAATGAGGAATTAATAAAAGTCAGAAGAGGATCTATGACTTCTGGAATCACCTCTTTTAGGAGCTTAGATGGAATAGGGTGTAACATACATGTTGTTGGTTTAGATGATTTAACAAGTTTATACAATTCTTCCTCTCCTATAGTACAGAATGAGTGGACCTGTTCCTCAGGGGATCTATAGTGCACTGTCTGATGTGATACTGTAGCTGACGGCTGCATGGTTACAATTTTATCTCTAATAGTATCGATTTTAGAAGTAAAGTAGTTCATAAAGTCATTACTGCTATGATGTTGGGAACTATCAACACTTGCTGATGCTTTATTTTTCATTAATTTAGCCACTGTATTGAATAAATACCTGGGGTTATGTTTGTTTTCTTCTAAAAGAGACGAAAAGTAATCAGATCTAGCAGTTTTTAATGCTTTTCTGTGGGATAGGTTACTTTCCCTCCAAGCAATACGAAATACCTCTAGTTTTGTTTTCCTCCAGCTGCGCTCCATTTTCCGGGCTGCTCTATTTAGGGTGCGAGTGTGCTCATTATTCCATGGTGTCAGACTGTTTTCCTTAACCTTCCTTAAGCGTAAAGGAGCAACTGTATTTAAAAGGCTAGAAAAGAGAGAGTCCATAGTTTCTGTTACATCATCAAGTTGTTCTGAGGTGGGGGGGGGGGGGAGGAGGTTTGGATATGCTAAGGAATTGGGATACATCAGGAAGATTACTTACAAAGCAGTCTTTTGTAGTAGAAGTGATGGTTCTACCATACTTGTAACAAGAAGTAGAATTTACAGTTTTAGCTATATGAAGTTTGCACAAAACTAAATAATGATCTGAGATATCATCGCTTGGCTGCATAATTTCAACACCATCAACAACAATTCCATGTGACAGTATTAAATCTAGAGTATGATTTCGACAATGAGTAGGTCCTGAGACGTGTTGTCTAATCCCAATAGAGTTCAGAATGTCTATAAATGCTGATCTCAATGCATCTTTTTCATTATCAACATGGATATTAAAACCACCAACAATTAAAACTTTATCTGCAGCCAGCACTAACTCGGATGTAAAATCAGCAAACCTCTTTAATAAAGTCTGTATGGTGCCCTGGTGGCCTGTATACAGTAGCCAGTACAAACATCACAGGGGATTTATCATTAACATTTGTTTCTCTGGATAATGTTATATGAAGCACCATTACTTCAAACGAGTTATACTTGAAGCCTGACCTCTGAGAAATCCTGAAAACATTGTTATAAATTGAAGCAACACCTCCCCCTTTACCTTTTGGACGTAGCTCATGTTTATAAACCGTGATCTTGGGGTGTAGACTCATTTAAAATAATGTAATCATCAGGTTTTAGCCAGGTTTCTGTCAAACAGAGTGCATCTAGATTATGATCAGTGATCATATTATTTACAAAAAGTATTTTCGTAGAAAGGGACCTGATATTCAATAAGCCAATCTTTATCATTTGTTTATCCGTATTGCATCTGTTTTTTATTTGTTGAACCTCAATTAAATTGTTGCTCTTAAATTGGTTTGGACGTTTTTTGTATTTTCTAGTTTGGGGAACAGACACAGTCTCTATAGTGTGATATCTAGGTGAAATAGTCTCTATGTGATGAGAATTAACTGACTTCTGTGATGTGAGGCGGCTAGCAGACGGTCGGTTTAGCCAGTCTGTCTGCTTCCTGACCTGGCCCCAGTTAGTCAAGTACAAACTCTAAGACTATGTGCCATATTTCTAGAGAGAAGAGCAGCACCACCCCAGGAGGGATGAAGACCATCTCTTTTCAACCAGGTCAGGTCTGCCCCAAAAGCTCGTCCAATTGTCTATGAAAAACCTATGTTATTCTGCGGGCACCACTTAGACATCCAGCCATTGAGTGATGATAATCTGCTATGCATCTCATCACCACGGTAAGCAGGGAGGGGACCAGAGCATATTACAATGTCTGACATCGTGCTTGCAAGTTCACACACCTCTTTAATGTTATTTTTAGTGATCTCAGACTGGCGAAGTTGAACATCATTAGCGCCGGCGTGAATAACAATCTTACTGTATTTACGTTTAGCATTAGCCATCACTTTTAAATTTGCTAAGATGTCAGGTGCTCTGGCTCCTGGTAAACATTGGACTATGGTGGCTGGTGTCTCTATATTCATGTCCCATACAATAGAATCCCCAATAACTAGAGCACTTTCATCAGGTTTCTCAGTGGATGCATCACTGAGTGGGGAGAACCTGTTTAATATTTTGATCGGAACAGAAGAGTGGTGTTTAGACCCACGACTATGCTGCCTCACTGTCACCCAGTTGCCCTGCTGCAGAGGCGCTGTTACCAGAACCGAACAATGTACAGGACTCCCTGAGCTAGACGCAAATTTGCTTAAATTCTGACTCTGGCAAAATATCAGTGCTGGTATTGCTAGATCTCAGTGCTGCGTTTGACACTGTCAATCATAACATACTACTAGAGCAGGGGGCTCCAACCCTGCTCCTGGAGAGCTACTGTCCTGCAAATTTCAGCTCCAACCCTAATCAAACACACCTGAACCAGCTAATCAAGGTGTTCAGGGCTACTTGATAATTACAGACAGGTGTGTTGGAGCAGGGTTGGAACTAAAGTCTGCAGGATGGTAGCTCTCCAGGAGCAGGGTTGGAGATCCCTGTACTAGAGAGACTGGAAAACTGGGTCGGGTTTTTTTGGGATAGTACTCAAATGGTTCAGATCATACTTACATTTACATTTACATTTAATCATTTAGCAGATGCTTTTATCCAAAGCGACTTACAAATGAGAACAGTAGAAACAATCAGATCAACGAGAAAACAACAACGGTGTACAAGTGCTATGACAAGTCTCAGTTAGTCTAGTACAGAACACGTAGCAAGGGTTTTTTTTTTTTTTTTTTTTTTGAATATGATAGACAAGAAAAAGAAAAAGGTAAGTGCTAGTATTAGTTGGTTAAGTGCAGGCGAAAAAGATGAGTCTTTAGATGTTTTTTTGGAAAATGAGTAAAGACTCAGCTGTTCGAATTGAGATCGGGGGGTCATTCCACCAGCTGGGAGCAGTCCAGAAAAAAAGTCTGTGAGAGTGATTTTGAACCTCTTTGGGATGGCACCACAAGGCGTCGTTCACTTGCAGAGCGCAAACTTCTGGAGGGTGCATAAGATTGAACTAGTGAGTTTAGGTAAGTTGGCGCCGTGCCAGTGGTCGTTTTGTAGGCAAGCATCAGTACCTTGAATTTGATGCGAGCGGCTACTGGTAGCCAGTGTAACCTGATGAGGAGAGGAGTAACATGGGCTGTTTTTGGCTCAACCCTCGCTGCTGCATTCTGGATCAGTTGTAGAGAGGCTTGATAGTACATGCAGGAAGGCCCGCCAGGAGAGTATTGCAATAGTCCAGTCTGGAGAGAACAAGAGCTTGGACAAGAAGTTGGGTGGCTTGCTCTGACAGGAAGGGTCTAATCTTCCTAATGTTGTATAAGGCAAATCTGCAGGACCGGGTCGTTGTAGCAATATGGTCTGTGAAGCTTAACTGATGATCCATCACAACTCCTAGGTTTCTGGCTGTCCTGGAAGGAGTTATGGTTGACGAACCCAGCTGTATAGAGAAGTTGTGATGAAACGATGGGTTAGCTGGAACCACCAGCAGTTCAGTCTTAGTAAGGTTGAGCTGAAGGTGATGGTCATTCATCCAGCTAGAAATGTCACTCAGACAGGCTGAAATGCGAGCAACTACCGTCGGGTCATCTGGTTGGAATGAGAAGTAGAGTTGAGTGTCATCAGCGTAGCAGTGATAGGAAAAGCCATGCTTCTGAATGACAGATCCTAATGACGTCATGTAGATGGAGAAGAGAAGCGGTCCAAGTACTGTGTCATCAGCTGCAAGAGTCGAAAGTTGTTGTGACTTAGAAAACTTTCACCCCTCCAAGACACCATGAAGGATCTATCAGAAAGGTAGGAGTTAAGCCACTGGAGTGCGGTTCCAGAGATGCCCATCTTTCTGAGGGTGGACAGGAGAATCTGGTGATTAACGGTGTCAAAAGCAGCAGACAGGTCCAGCAAAAATGAGTACTGAGGATTTTGAAGCTGCTCTTGCCAATCGAAGGGCTTCAGTAACCGAGAGCAGGGCAGTCTCAGTTGAGTGGCCACTTTTGAAGTGAAGCCAGATTGTTTGCTCTCCAGGAGGTTGTTCTGTACAAGAAACATAGAGAGCTGGTTGAACACAGCTCGTTCGAGTGTCTTTGCAATGAATGGAAGAAGGGATACCGGTCTGTAGTTTTCTAGAAGTGCTGAATTTAGAGATGGTTTCTTCAGCAGAGGGGCTTACCCAAGCCTGCTTAAATGCTGAGGGAAATGTTCCAGAGTGAAAGAGAGGAGTTGATAATGTGAGTAAGTGAAGGTATAACTGAAGAAGAAATCGCTTGAAGGAGGTGAGTGGGGATCGGATCCAGTGGGCAAGTAGTAGGATGACTGGACAGGATAAGTTTGGAAACGTCCGTCTCTGAGAGTGAAGAGAAGGAGGAGAAAGAGTGAGCATTAGTCGTTGTGGAGTTATCCTCAGTCTGCGGTGTGGAGAATTGGTCACTGATGGTTCTTGTCTTATTTGTGAAGAAAACTGCAAAGTCGTCAGCTGTAAGAGTCGATGGAGGAGGAGGTGGAGGCGGATTAAGAAGAGAAGAGAAGGTTTTTTGAAGAGTGTCCGAGCGTCACAACAGTTGTTAATCTTGTTGTGGTAATATGATGTTTTAGCAGTGAAGACGTTTGCAGAGAAGGAAGAGAGGAGAGACTGATACACACTGAGGTCGGTAGAGTTTCTTGATTTAAGCCATTTCCTCTCTGCAGCCCTGAGATTAGAGCGATGTTCACGGAGTACATCGGACAGCCAGGGGGCAGATGTGGTGGGTGCGTGCTGGTCTAGACGACAGTGGGCAAAAGTTGTCCAAGCAAGAGGTCAGAGTGGAACAAAAAAGTGTCCGTAGCACTGTTCGTGTCCAGAGCTGAAAAACTGCGAGAGTGAAGGAAGTGAGGATGCAACCACAGAGGATAGGCGAGATGGAGAGAGTGAGCGTAGGTTTTCCGTCGAAAGGTGACCCGCGTTGGAGCGTGTGCCGCTTCAGGAGTAAGTGCTAGATTAGCAGTAATGAGGAAGTGGGCTGAGGTGTGCAGTGGAGTAACTAAAGTGTTGTCCACTGAGCAACAGCGCGTGTAGATGAGGTCCAGTTGGTTGCCCGATTTGTGAGTCGCTGTAGTAGAGACTCGCTTGAGATCAAATGAGGCGAGCAGAGTGTTGAAGTCAGCAGCCTACTTAAAAGGGAGAGGCTATTATGTGAGTCTAGGAAAGCATAAGTCTAAGTGGACGTCCATGATATGCGGAGTCCCACAAGGCTCAATTCTTGCACCGCTCGTTTAGCCTGTATATGCTCCCACCAAGTCAAATAATGAGAAAGAACCAAATTGCCTATCACAGCTATGCTTATGATACACAGATTTACCTATCCTTATTGCCAAATGACTACAGCCCCATTGACTCCCTCTGCCAATTTATTGATGAAATTAATAGTTGGATGTGCCAGAACTTTCTTCAGTTAAACAAGGAAAAAACTGAAGTTATTGCATTTGGAAACAATGATGAAGTTTTCAAGGTGAATGCATACCTTGACTCTAGGGGACAAACAACTGAAAATCAAGTCAGGAATCTTGGTGTGATTCTGGAGACAGACCTTAGTCAAATCAGTAACTAAATCAGCATACTATCATCTAAAAAACATTGCAAGAATTAGATGTTTTGATTCCAGTCAAGACTTGAAGAAACTTGTTCATGCCTTTATTACCAGCAGGGTGGACTATTGCAATGGTTTCCTCACCGGCCTTCCCAAAAAGACCACTAGACAGCTGCAGCTCACCCAAAACGCTGCTGCCAGGATTCTGACTAGAACCAGAAAATCTGAGCATTTCACACCAGTCCTCAGGTCCTTACACTGGCTTCCAGTTACATTTAGGAAAGATTTTAAAGTACTTTTACTCGTTTATAAATCACTCAATGACCTAGGACCAAAATATATTGCAGATATGCTCACTGAATATAAACCTAACAGACCACTCAGATCATTAGGATCGAGTCAGTTAGAAATAACAATTTTTAACAAAAAAAAATTTTATACCGCCTTTAGGTACTATGCCTCCCGCAGTTGGAATCAGCTTTCAGAAGAGATCAGGGGTCTCATTTATAAAACTCTCCGTAGATTTCATCCTAAAAGTGTACGTAGGCATAAAAGCTAGATTTTGCATACACACAAAAGTTTTCCGATTTATAAAACCATGCGCACACCAGAACCTGCGCAAAAATCCCTTTATAAATCTCAGTCAGGGGAAGATTATGCGTACGTGCATCTCCACCCCGACTCCTCCCCGAAATCACCATATATGGAGCTTACAATGCCTAGTTTTACTATGCATAACCTCATCTGCATGTCATTTCCTTGCATATTCCCATCCACGTGACAACATATTTAACACAGAGACATTAAGGAAATATAAGATGGGGACTATAATGCCATTTGTGCCATACAAATTAATTATTATTGCTAAAAATTATCCAGTGTCCTTGTTATGTTTTATAATAAATATATGAAAATATCCATACAAACAAAATGGTTTAAAGTTGTTCTCAGATACATTTTAGAATAGAGTTGATATCATTCTTTTACATTGGCCAAATAGTATTTCAGTTGTTTTAAACAATTCAAATCAATTAAATGTATGCAGTTTTGCTAATGAACATCTTTTAGCTATTTTTAGTGGAAACAGATAAGCCCATATTTACTGCAGTGTAAACACAATTGTCTGATTCGGCTCATCACTGACAAAGTATTTTAAAAAGGAAACGTGCAAATCTTACCGTTCTCTCCTAGTTATATCCTTCAAACATAGTGGTATTTTTCATTATGTTGTGGAGATGCCTTCACACGATATCAACACCTCCTTGCAGCTGCGGTTGTAAGCTATTATCATTGGTCCTATACCGGACAATGGACCGTTCGACCTCTGAATCCAGCAGTGTCCACCATAATATCGAAGTAAGTGCGGATCATTGTTCTTACGAAAATATTCCTCATAACGTGATCTGTAGTTTAGTTTAAAGATGAATTATTGTGCACCTATAGCACTCCTCGCTGTCATTAAAACATAGCATACCACAGGAAAATGATTAATATTGTTGATAAAATTATGTAATCATGGTTTTTTGTACAATTATGTAATTTCAGTGTTTATCTCCCTTAATGCGAGTGAGTATTTAATGTAAATGTGTATATCGACATGAAAACGAGTTTAAAATAGCTGTTTTCTTCATTACTTTTCTCACTACAGGAAAAAGAGTTTGTACGCATGGTCTAGAATGTCCGTACGGTGCGTACATATTTACGGCAAGTTTATTTTTTATAAATCACGATATGTGCGTGGAAAATTGCGTACGCATATTTCTATGCCCATTTTGTGCGTACGCAACGTTTATAAATGAGACTCCAGATGTGCTAAAACATTAGTCACATTTAAATCTAGACTCAAAAATTATCTGTTTAGCTGTGCATTTATTGAATGAGCACTGTGCGATGTCCGAACTGATTGCACTGTATTTTACGTATTTATTGTATTTTATGCCAAAATAAAATACAATAATATATTTACAATAATATATAAAATATTTTATGCCTTAAATAAGTCAATTTTTAAATCATTTCCAAAGTTTTAAAATTGCTTGTTTTATTTTTGTTATCTATTTTTGTGCTCCTGTAGCTCAAGTGGTAGAGCATTGCGTTAACAAGCGCAAGGTTGGGGGTTCGATTCCCCGGGAATACATGGTAGGTAAAAATTGATAACCTGAATGCACTGTAAGTCACTTTGGATAAAAGCGTCTGCTAAATGCATAAATTTAATTTAATTTAATTTAATTTTTCTTCATGATTATTTTACTGTCTTTTATGTAAAGCACTTTGAATTACCATTGTGTACGAAATGTGCTATATAAATAAACTTGCCTTGCATCCAAAGCCATATCTAGAGCCCTCACATTCTTACTGTCCTCAATTATGAAAGATTCTTACCACAGTTGTTTGAGGAACTTGTGAAAAACTGGAGAGAGAGAGTAGCGAGAGAGAGGAGAGGAGGAAAGAAAACAGCGATAGGCACAAATGGAAACGCTGATGATAAGCTAACGAGTGCTAACGCTATGCAGGTGCACTGCACTCGCGGATTTAAAATAAAAGTGAACGATCAAATGAATCAGATTAGATTGATAGATAATATCAGAAATATGTTATATGTTATATTTTATCACTTTTAAACAACAGAGAGTGATAGAAAAACAAAGCTACACGGAGCTACGATCACAAAACAGCAGCAAGGCAAGCAGGAAGCAGGAATAACACTGTCCAACCTTCGTCTCCTCCTAGTGTTCCTGTGTTTGTGTGTTCCTACCATTATCTACTGGCATTCCAATTCCCACCACCAGCTCCTCCGCAAGCCTTCCATCATCCCAACAACAACAACACCTCTCAACAAAACAAATAATCCATAACAACCATTTCAAAAACAACTTAAAAACAAACCCCTCTCATTTACCACATCTGTACAATAAACCCGTCTGTTTGATTCCAACGTGTCCAGAGTCTTTCTACTCGTTACAGCAGGACAAGTTTGTTTTTAATATAAATTTATTGTCCTCACAGAGATAGTCAAGTCACTTTTATTGTCACATCACCATAGCACCTGTGCCTTGGTGAGTGAAATTCTTGGGAGCGTGCATCAGAAATTGCAAACAATTTACAAATAAAGTTATATGTAAATTTGTTTCTGCAATTTCTGGAGCACGCTCCCAAGAATTTCACTCACCAAAGCACATGTGCTGTGGTACATTATTTGTATACAGTATTTTACACTGGATTTGGATAAATCAGATTGACAGGTCTGAGACACTTTTTTTCCACACATCATATATCATCTGTCATTAATTTCTTTGATCATTTGACTGATATCAGTATGTGGGAGTGAATCTTGTCTTGAATCCCGGTCTGTATTTGATGAGATCTGATCTTCTTGAGCTGTAGATGAATCTGAATCTGAGAGGAGATGCAAGAGTCTCATTCTTCATCTTCTCAATTAGAAGAATGTATCCAAACTCTCAATAGCTTGCTGTTTTGAGAATCTTCTCCATTCATCTGGAATCTTTCCACTCCCCTCAAATGTTTTACTGTGGTATTTTTCCAGATCTTTCTGGAATCTGCACACAAACCACTTCCAGTAGGGCAGTTCAGAGAGATCAGGGGTGATCCACCAGTCTGCATAAACTCCTCCTGCTCTTCTGTACTCTCTGTATTTAAACCTTCCATCTGTTGTATTAAAACACTGATCAGTTGCCACTAAACTTGTGCAAATACCAACACAGAGATTCTGTGTAGAACTGTAATACATGCCTTTAACTCCATCCACTCTGTGGAAGGGAACACTGTGATCTCCATCATGGTCTTCTATGGTGTTTGTGCAGATAGCTTTACAGAACGGACACTGAACCCAACAGCACTGACAGCAGTGATCAATCAGAAGCTCATCTGGTCTGAACCTGAGGTCCAGTTTTTCATCAAATGTCTCTGTGTTGAATCTCCTGCTGATGTCTGACACTCTAGCAGTAAGTTCTCGTCTCATCACATCTTCTAGCAGGTTGAAATCATCAACATCATCATGTGTGACTCCACTGAGGTCTTTTTCAGAGAAGATCAGCTCATCTGAGAGCTGCTGTGTGAAACTCTTCATCCACAAACCAGCATCTCCTCTGCTCTCTTGAACATGTACAGTAGATTGATGAGCTGCTCTCATGATCTTCTGCTGCAGGAGTTTAATGTTCCTCTTCATCTTGGGTAAAACACTGGCTCTGAACCTAACAGTGATGTACCGACTGACTTCATCTCTGATGAAACTCTTGAAGTGATCTGTAGGTTTATGAATGTAGTTCATGTACTTGTCAAAATCCTCCTCTTCTGCCAGTGTCTTCAGGACGTGTTTCTCCAGATTTGATCTGTTTCCTCTCAGTGATTCACAATCTTTCATCATTTCATCAGTCAGATCTCTGGCAGTCTTCTTGTAGACGCTCTGCTCAATGAACTCTTTCAGTTTCTGACAGATGATCTCACCAAAAACAGCAGCTGATGCAGATCCATGACAGTATTTCAGGAAAATACTATAGTATTCTTCTCTCTTCTTCTGAACATATATTATAGGATCATTGGTGTCTCTGAACAGTCTGTGGTGGTTAGTGATCATCTTGTTTGCTCTCTTACAGATGGACAGAACCAAATCCACGAAGAATTCATTCTTGAACCCATATCTCACTGATCCTTCCTGATGTTCTGTTACTCTTGCTCTGATGTTATCTATGAGTTCATGAATGCAGCTGGTGTTGTAGCCCATCTTTGAAATGTTAAAAGACTGAATAATTTTGTCTGTCTGCAGAGCAACATCTGTGATGAATAATCTTATTTGGGCTTCATCCTCCTTAGAGAGACTGTAATCAAACCAATTTTGAAGTGATATGTAGATATGTAGAAATACACTGGATTTCTTTAACTGTACATAATCTGAATAACTGGACACAGTGAAAATATCCCTGTTCTCCCTCCAGTGATCTACAGAAACACTTCTATAGCTGTCACTGAGGATCTCTCTCACGTCTCTCATTACGTCAATGTCTCTGATTGCAGGAATGTCTCTGATGATCTTCACACACTGATCCCAGAACAAATCAAACTCTTTCTTCAGTGTTTCTTCATCAGTTGTTCTGTCTCTGAGTTTTAAGGCGAGTTCTTTGCTCTTTTCATAGAGAGTGTTTTCATGATGTTTCCTCTGAGCATCAAACTCTTTCTTCAGGTCTCGCTGCTGAAGAATCTCATTTAATTTCCTTTTTGTTCCTCTCACAATGTTTTCCTGAAGCTCTTTGATTTTGATTTCAAATGATGTTTTCCACTGAATCAGTATATCTGCATCTCTGTCTGTCTCAAAGAAGTCTGACATAGATTTTTTCACTTCTTCACTTGTCTTCTTCAGTTCTCTGTGAAGATCAGTTTCTTTAAACTCATGAATCACATCATTTTTTATTTTATTGTGTAGTTTGTTCTCAGTTTCCATCATGGCTCTGCGAAGCCTCCAGTACCACCTCCTGTATTCTGTCTCCAGTTTCCTGTAAGCTGAGATCTCCAGTGATTTTCTGAAGCTAAAGACGAATTGTTCATTCAGTAAAGCCTCCCAGAGATCTTTAATACGATCTTTGAAGTCTTTCATCATCATTCCATGTGATTTTGCTGCATGAGATATAATAGTTTCCTTCAGTTCTTGAATGTTCTCACAGTAGTTTGGGTTTGTTGGAGCCATTGGTGGGTTTCCCTCCCAGAGATGAGGAATATACTTCACATCTTTCTGAACATCAAATCTAATGACATCACTGAAACATTCTGTATCACAGACTTCTTCAGCAGCTAGTTTAGTCATCTCATCCAGTGTCTCCTGCAGTCGTCTCCTTCCCTCCATGTTTTTCTCTCCAGCTGTGGCTTCTGAAATGTTCTGATGCACAAACACACAGCTGGGATTCAGTCTGACCTTCTTCATCCTCATGAAAGCCTGAACAAAAATCTGAAGAATGTCCTTCATCTCAGCAGGGTTTTCTCCAAAGATGTTGATCAGTGTCAGATTCGCAAGGCCAACAACAAATGTGGAGAACTCATTGTCATGATGTCTTGTTGATCTTCCAGCCAGTTCTAGAGCTCGAAGTCCCTCAGTATTCACAACCAGAATACAGTCAGAGTTCATCTGTGTTTTCATCTCGTCTGAGACTCTGATCAGCTGCATGAAAGCTCCTCTGGTTGTTCTTCCAGCACAGATGGCAGACTGCAGTCCAAACATGGTGTTCAGCATGGTGGATTTCCCAGAGCTCTGAATCCCTAAAACTGACAGCACAAAGACTCTCTGGTCTCCCAGTTTCTGGATGAGTTGATCTAGAACAGCAGAGATCCAGATCACAGGAACATGAGCAGCATCTCCATCCATCAGCTCCAGTGGAGATCCAGAGATCATCATCTCTGCTGCGAGAGTCGGGAGAGAAGAGAAGTGAACCTGCAGATCTTTCTTGTTCTTCTGCACAGATGAACATGATTCATAGATCTGAGCGATCTCCCTCATGATGTGCTCCACACCAAAGACTGCAGCTTGAAGATCCTCAGATATTCTCTCAAACTCAGTTTGTTTAAATTTGAGTTGTTCAGATTTATCATGATTCCCTCTCAGTTTCAAGACTGTTGACCACTTTTCATCATACTTGTGATGAAGAACAGAAAGATCTGCTGATGTATGTTCATCCAGGAGGATTCTGAGCCATTTAAGAAAATAGATCTTTGTGGCAGCATCTGAGTTCATTTGTTTAATAAAGAGCTTCATAAACTCACTGATGTCACATTCATGCTGCTGTTGACGGATATTCTTCATCTCTGCTTGTTTTCTACTGATGTCTATTTCTATATCATCTCCTCGAGGTCGATGTAGTTCTCTGTTCTTCTGACTCCACTGATGCCACAGTTTCCCCTGATGAGGCAGAAATGATTCTTTGATTTCTCTCAGATCTTTCTTCTCCAGTAAACTCATCATCTGCTGTGCTGCTGCTCTTCCTCTCCTGCAGTCTTCATCATCATCCTCATCTACTCTGATCTCTGAGTGTTTGGACACATCTTCAAGTCTGAAAGCGTGAGATGATTCTGAGAGACAATCATTTATAACTCTTCTGAGTTCTTCAGACACATCTGACTGATTTCTGTATTTCAAATAAATTTTGAATTTCCTTTTCTTTGACTTAGTTACAGCAGATTCATCCTCAGTAAAAAGACAAATTAGGGGCTTTCTGTCCTTGTAGAGATTTTCAAGTTTTATAATGTTTCTGTCATTCCTGTCGAGTCGTGGCAGAAGAACAACATTGACTGAGGCCATTTCAGTGAGGATCTGCAGCTGTTTCTCATGGTCTCCTGCATCACCGTGTAGATTACAGAACGCTACACACTCAGTGAAGTTATCATCATCTGATCCAGATGGACAGAACCAGGAGATCTCCACCACTCCGTCCATCAGGACTCTGGTTCTGCTGCTGCCGGGACAGTGTCTGTGGAAGAACATGTTGTGTCTCTCATTGATCAGGCTGTTCATCAGCTGAGACTTGGATGTAGACACAGAGCCAAACCTGAAGAAAAACACCATTGGAGTTTGTGTCTTGTAGATCGGCTTGGTTTGACTGATGATCTCGTTGTTGGTGTTTCTGATCTTCCAGCTCTTGTTGATTTGTCTGAATGTCCAGAGAGGAAACTCAATCTGTTGAGTGAATGGATCAGGAACAAGCAGAGGAAGAGCAAACTGACACAGGGACAGTTTAGTGACCATCAGCTGCTTCAGGAGACCATCAGCACGATGAAACACAGCCATCTGGACATCCATCGGGTGAATGAGAGCAGACTGACTCGTTTCTTTATTAGACAAAGATGTTTCATTAAAAATATCACCCTCATATTCTTATGACTCACTGATTCCCTAACATGAATGATCCTCACCATTTATCTCATCATCATTAATTTATCTATCTCTGTAGTTCATCATCAGTAGTTTCTGTATGAAAGTCTGAATCATCTCTTCTTCAGCACAAGACTCATGAGACTGTAATGAATGTTCAGTTATCTGAAGAACATCTGCAGCTCTCAGTTTATTGTGCTGCCTGTCTTCAAGATGAAGTCTGTGAAACAGATTCTGTATTTTTTCTGCTGGTTCAATGTCCTTGTTTTCTCCCTGTGTAAAAACAATAATACAATAAGTAAAAAAGAATGAGTACAATAATTATTATAATCATTACAAACAATAATACATTTCTGTTATTCAGTGTCAATACAGATTTAAACAGACTTGCAGTGTTGGGGTGTAACTAGTTACATGTAACGGCGTTATGTAATTTAATTACAAAATAATTGTAACAGAAATTTGTTACAGTTACTGAGAAAAACTGTGTAATTAAATTACAGTTACTAATGAAAATGCTAACGATTACAGAGGGGGTTACATTTGAATATTTTCTTTAAAAATGTAGGATATGTTAAATAACATTAATTTGTTGCTTTGCCTCTTTTTGATTTGCACGATGCCTTCTGCTAAGGCCATTTATTAAAGTTATGTTATTTTGAAGCTCGTGACGTGTGTGTCGCGTTCTTTAACGTTCCGCCTGGAAACAAAGACACCGTGGCGCCAAACCCCCTCACGAAAGAAGAAAGCCGTTGTGTTTACAACTGTGATGATGAGCGCTTATCAGGATCAACTAAACACTGGATATTCAAGTATGTGAAATATTTAAAGTTCACAGCATAGTTTTACACACTGGTCTGTTATTGTGGCGACATTTCCACGCCTCGAAACATGATGATGAATGAAACGAACTGTGATTGGTTGTTTGACATGTCAGTCAAACAGCCTCATGGGCAGGCCTTGGCCAATGAAAGCTGCCATGAATTCCAGACCTTCAGTCTGTAGGTCTGGCTACACGAGACTAGCAGGTATGTAACCCAGCCTTTCTTTATTTTATAAAAGCATATAGTTTTTGTCGTTATTGTGAGTGTATAGAAATAAAAACAGACCATTTAGTTTCAAATTATATATTACTAATTTCTGTATAATAAAAAGTGAAGGAGTAGTTTAAGTTGATTTAGCTGCTATGTGGAAAAATCCACAAAAATGTGCTGTTGCATTCATCGACCCCATAGTGTACTTGAGACCTATATTCAAAACATTCATAACAAATTAGCTCGTCTGCTAGCTAGCTTTACCAACCACACTTCTATGTATGAACCCTTTAACAGAAAATATATAGCTTACTTTTGTCCTCCTCGAAAAAGGTTGGTAATGTCAGATCTAATATAGTTATTTTAGCATTGTAGCATACGTTATGATGATTCCCAAAGACATCGAGTTGTGAAATTCAGGGCACCAACAGACTCCTCTGCCCAAAGCAATTTTACTACTAAGTTAACCCATTTTAATTTTTAATTTAATTTTTAAGTTAACCCATTTTTAGATTTTAATTTGTAAAATCAGTGTTTAGACTACTGTGTGATTTTCAACTGTAAAGTGACTTGATATTTGACAATCTGCTGCAACCTGACATCTCTTAAGGCATTTCCTATAGTTAAGAAGCTTTTTATCAAGTACAACACCACATTGCCTTCCAGTGCTCCAGTGGAGTGTCTTTTTAGTCATGGAAGCAATCTTTTGACCTTATCTCGAACCACATGGAAAGGGTCTTACTGCTCCGTTACAACAAACAGCAGTGTCCCAGTGACCAAACCCATGATGACTGATGTGTGGTGTGGACGCTTTATCTGTCGCTCTATTGTCCAGTCTGATTTTTGGAGGATAAAGAGCGTACACACACATACAGATTTAATAGATTTATTTCCCTAATTGCATTGACAGCTATGAAACACCTGTGTTTCTCTTTTATTAACTCTTATTAACTTTTTTAATAACTAAGGTTTATGTGTTTATTTTTTTTTTTAATTATGTTGTTTTTTAAAGGCATTGTTAGATGCCAGTGTTTCCTGTCATAGCTACGCAAAGATTTGATTTCTAAAACAGTATTAAACAATTTCTTGTTACAAAGTCTGGTTTTGTGGTGGCTGTGCTTTTAAAATTAAGCAATTATAATCTTAATTCAAGTGATGAAGTATTCTGAAAGTCTGACAGTAATCAGTGTTGAGTTCTACTGTAAGATTAACCCTGTCTGCTGAACATGTTTAAAAATCATTAACAGTTGAAAATATCCATTAGAAACTTAGAAAAGTAATCGAATGTAATCAGTTACATTACTTTTATAAATTATTAGAAATAGTTACACTACTTATTACATTTTAAACAGGGTAATTTGTAATCTGTACCCTATTACATTTCCAAAGTAACCTTCCCAACACTGCAGGCTTGTCATGTCATCTGACATTTCTTACACTTTAAAATAATTTAATCACAAATATAATACAATAATTATCTGAATTTATAAATGCAATAATTATTTATGAATATAATCATAAATATAACATAGAGAAAATGCCTCTTCTTTTGTGCTCAATCACAAGACTGTTGTTCAGTTAATTTCTACATTACTGTTACTGAAGAAATAGTTATTTTATTTAACAAGCTTATTACTGACAAACTGTGAACCAGAGATATTAAAGTTGAGGTGTTTAAAGGGTTAAAAAGTCATAAATGAACATTAATATCTTCTCTTCATGTTTCTCACCTGCAGTGAAGGATCAGTTCCAGAGCAGATCTTCTTCTTCTCCTCTTCCTCTCTTTCATATTCCTCTCTCCATTCCACTCGTCTTCTCTTCAGTTCTTCTTCATGATGTTCTTCAAGAGTCTTCTGTTGATCTTCTCTCATCTTTCTTTCTTCTTTCAGTCTCTTCTCTAAATCCTCTACTTCTTCTCGTCTCTTACTTTCTATTCTCTCTTTCTCTCTGATTATTCCCTCCATTTTACTCTTCAGTCTCTGAATCTCTTCATCACAAATCTGTTCTCCTCTCTCTCTTCTTTTCTCATCTTCTTTTTGTCTTTGTCTTTCTTCTTCTTTGTGTTTCTCCCATTCCTCTTGTTCTCTCTTCATCTCATCTTGTATCTTTCTTTCTTGTTCTTCTATGTCTTTAATCTCTCTTTTATATTGTTCTTCTCTCTCAATAAATTCTTCTCTTCTCTTGCTCTCTTTGTCATGATCTTCCTCCATCTTCATCTTCATCCTCTGTTTCTCTTCTTCATGGTTATTCATTAGTTCTTCTTTTTCTCTGTTCACTTGCTCCACTTTCTCCATCAGTATGTTCTTCTGTTGTTCTTGTATTTCTCTCTCCATCTCATCTCTGAACATCTTACATGAGTAGTAACTCTCTCCGTTCTCTTTCAGCATGTTGTCTATCTTCTGCAGTAGATCAGTCACCTGTGTTCGGTCTCCAGTCTCTTTATTATTGAACATGTGATATCTGTTTCCACACGCTTCAATCAGCTGATTCAGAGCAGATCCAGGTTTTCCCAAACACTGTTCAATGGTTTTGTTCTCCAGATCATCTCCTCTGGTGAAGAGCACCATGGTGAACATTAAAGAGTTTTCTCCAAACGTCTCCTGGATGATCTCCACAGCTGCTGCATCTTCTTGAGTGAATTGTTGACCTAAATTGAGCACAATGATGAACACATGTGGTCCAGGCAGGATCATGGAGATGCAGTTAGTGATTTCTCTCTGGATTTCTTCATTACTGAGTTCAGTATCAAACAGTCCTGGAGTGTCGATCACAGTAATGTGTCTGCCATTGATTTCATCTGTCTCTCTCTGACACTCTTTAGTTACAGACTCTTGAGATGTTTCTGCTGTAAATGCTTTTCTTCCTAAGATGGTGTTTCCAGTTGCACTTTTCCCGACTCCAGTTTTTCCCAGCAGTACAATCCTCAGATCATCTTCTCTCTCTGTTGAACCTGTAACAGAAGAAATGCTTTAGTTTTACAACCTAAAGTTTTTTTTTTTTTTTCGGACAAAATTTGATTGTGTAACATAAAAGTGGTCTGCTATCTTCTTGGTAAGTATTTATATAGGAAGCCAGATTTACATGCCACTCTACAATTCACCCAGTTCAGAGACACATCGGTGTGCTTTTCTATATTTTTATCAGTTGCTCTGTCAAATTCAGATTATCTGCACAGTTTAAAATTACCATTTTAGTGCAAATATTTGAGAGGAAATATGCAGCACAACAAATGAGTTTCACTATGAGCTGCATGTTTAATATGGATCAGGAAACATTACAGAGATTTTAACTTTTGAAGCTGAATTATTTTGTAGCATATTTCATAGATTTATTTTCAAACACAGATGATTCAGATTGTAAAATTACAGTTAAACGTTCAGCTTCACTGCTCCAGAGCATTGTAGTAGTTCAGTGACTGGTCAAAATGATCAAATTGACTTGTAATAATCATTATTTCCTGTGAAACACTGAAGCTATGACTTTGGAATTTTTAAATTGAGTTTTAATTTTTTTTGGACTTTAGAATGTTGAATTTTGCAGTTATTTTGTTTAAAATATAAATGTATAAAGCTCTTATATAGAATCAAATTCTACTGTAATAAAAAATCTATTTTAAAACATGCTCTGTAGTTTAAGACCTCATTACCTTGTGACAGTACATGTGTTTCTAGTGACTGAATTTTCTTCTTCATCTTTTCAAATTTCAGCAGTTTTTTTATCTGTGTCTCCATCAGTGTCTCTGTGGAGAAAAACTCTCCTCTGTTTTCTTCCAGCATCTGCTTGATGCTCTCCATCAACACAGACACGTGTGTGTTCAGATCAATGAAATGATGTCGTCCTCCAAATCTCTCAATGACAGACTGTGTTTCTTCATTTAGTTCTGCTGTCTGATGCTCTGAATCCTGCTTTATGAGGATCATGATGTGTTTGTTGATTCTTGAGCTGAAGATCCTCTGGATCTCTTCTATTTCTGCTCTGTCTTCATCAGTTAGTGGAGCATCAGGAATGATGAGGACGAACACATGAACTCCAGGATCACAGCGAGACACACAGCAGAGAGTCTGACGCATCACTTCCTCCTCTGAGAGCCGGATCAGAGCTGGAAGCTCTATTACACGAAGCTCCATGTCTGATCTTCTGTCTGTCTGCTGCAGGATCAGATCTGATAGTGAGGATTTCAATGTCCCATCACTCCCGCACACAACCAGATTCAGCTTCACACACTCTGAAACTGAGATCAGAAGAAAATAAAAACATTAATGTATCTATATAAACATCTAATATCATCACACAATATCATCCATTGTGAAATACTCTGAACCTTCAGCACAATCCAGGTGTCGCCCATCGTTCATCTTCACAATGTCCTCAAACATCTGCAGGAGATCATCAGGAGAGCTGCTCCTCTGAAGACTGAAGTGTCTGTTTGCACATTTCTGAATGATGTTCTGTAGGATGTCACTGGTTTCTGTGGGCTCTTGTGTTGTGAGCACCATGGTGTGTTGATAAACCTGCTCAGAAAGAGTGCAGCACCTTCTCCACACGCTCCTGATCTTCTGCTGAACACGGCTCATGTCTGAGGAGCAGAACGATCACATGAGGTCCTGGATCAGACAGATTCACACACTCTCTCACTGTCTGTGCGATCTGATGATCTGAGATGTTCCTCTGGAGCAGCCGAGGACTGTTGATGACCATCAGGTGTCTGTCCTTCAGTCTTCCTCTGACTCTCTCTACAACATCTGGAGGAGCTTCACTGTCAAACGCTGCTCGTCCTAAGATGAAGTTCCCCACCAGACTGTTTTCTGACACGCTCGAACCCAGAAGAACAATCCTCACTGCAAAGAGTCAAATCAGACATACAGTGTCCACAATCCTCACATCATACAGTAACACATGTGATATGTAACATGTTATGATGCCCGGATCTTGATCTTAATCCAACATCACAGATCAAAATGACCAGAATCCAGCAGCAGGAAATACATTTAATCACTTGAGTTTTGATGGGGATAAACTGTTTATATTTTCCACACATAACTTCATGTATTTATGTAGATAAAGACTCACACAGAGGAGGTCGTTCTTTGCTCCGTCTTCTCCTGTGAGGAGGATTGTGGACGACAATCACTGTATGAAACAAAAGACCTTCATCACCCAACAGAAAACATCTTTGAACAAATTATTAAAACTGCAAAACTTTTCATGAAATATGCAAAAAGAAATGGATTTCCTTAGATATGATGTATACTGCCTCTTAATGTAAATAAAGTGCTTAGTAGCACTTTATTTTAAGGTGTCCTTGTTACACGTTACATGTACTTACTAATATAATAACAATAATAATACATAATTACATGCAAGCCAAACCCTAATCTTTTCGGTAATCATACAGTAAGTTCATGTAGTTCATTAATGTTACTCAGTACTTAAATCTATATTTACACTGTAACAAGGTCATAAAGTGTAACCAAGTGCTTCACGAAATTAATATTTTATTGACAGAATTGAATGAAGATGTTCTTTTAGAATCATTTTAAACAATGAAGTGTCTGATGTATTTAACCTGTAGTTTCTGAGGTTGACATGTTGATATTCTGTTCTTTCGTTATTCTTCAGCTGATCATCTTCTGACTCTTGATGTGTCTGTTCATCGTCCTGTAAGAGATGTTAGTGATTTTTAAACAGTAACACAGTCTCTGTTTATCGTCCTGTAAGAGATGTTAGTGATTTTCAAACAGTAACACAGTCTCTGTTCATTCGTCCATCACTGTTCTGTAGCTCTTGTGCCTGCTGTTTGTCGTTCAGTTTTCTGTTTAACTGCAGTATCCTGAATCTCAAGCTCTTGCTGTGAATCACTGAACAAACACACTCTGATAACACTCACGTGATAGAAATATGACACTCTCTGGATTACTTAAAACAGACTGAACTCAGTTATCCAAATGACTGAAAGAATGGCATTACATTTAAATGTATTAAATTATTGTCGTTTTGCATTATTGACACACTATTTTCCTGTTTAATACTTTAAAGCTACAGACACAATCTGTATTGTTAAAGTGCTATATAAATAAAGGTGACTTGACTTGAAATGTTGAATCACATGATATGGAACTTTTCAGAATCAGAATCAGAATGAGCTTCATTGCCAGGTATGTTTACACATACGAGGAATTTGTTTTCGTGACAGAAGCTTCCACAGTGTAACAGAATGACAGCGACAGAACAAAAACACAGATAATAAAGAATAATAATAAAAAAATACAACAAGTAAGGAATAACAATATACAAACTGACAATTGTATGTGCAGGTATATTACAATAGACAGTTTTGTATGTACAGGTATATTATGTGCACATTTGAAGTGTAGACTAAGTATGTGTGTTAAATAAATAAGTGTATAAGTGTATAAATAGTGTTATGTGTTTCACAGTTATATCAAGTGTTCATGAGATGGATTGCCTGAGGGAAGAAACTGTTCCTGTGTCTGGTCGTTCTGGTGCTCAGTGCACTGTAGCGTCGACCAGATGGCAACAGTTCAAAGAGGGAGTGTGCTGGGTGTGAAGGGCCCAGAGTGATTTTGCCAACCCATTTGCTCACTCTGGATGAGTACAGTTCTTGAATAAAAGGGAGGGTTGTACCAATGATTCGCTCAGCAGTCCAGACTGTAGTCTTCTGAGGTCAGATTCAGTAGTCAAGTCAAGTCTGCTTTATTGTCAATTCTTCCACATGTACAGTACATACATACAGAGAATCGAAATTGCGTTACTCTCAGACCCCCGGTGCATACAGATAACACTAACAGTAGAGCCTAAAAATCTAGATCAAATATAAAATATAAGATATAACTATACAATAAGGGAATGTACAAAAGACATATAATAAAAAAATAAAGTTTAATAAAATCAGCGCAAGGCACATGGCAGATAGAGTGCAAACCAGTGAACAAAGAGTGCAGATAAAAAGATTTTTAGGGCATAAAAAAAGCTTATTCAGTCTGATTAAAGTGACAAAAGGGCTCAAGAGCAGTTATTTTATTTAAACTGATTGATGAAGGTGGTAGAATGACGTCAGTTCCATGGTGAATGGGGTAGTGAGCAGACCAATGCTGCACAAAGTGACTGGTGCATGTCATCGTATGTTAGTGGGAGCTGAACCAGACAGTTACTGAAGTGTAGAGGACGGATTCAATGATGGCAGAGTAGAACTGTTTCAGCAGCTCCTGTGGCAGGTTAAACTTCAGCTGGTGAAGGAAGTACAACCTCTGCTGGGCCTTTTTCACAATGGAGTCAATGTGAATGTCCCACTTCAGGTCCTGAGAGATTGTGGTGCCCAGGAACCAGAATGACTCCACTGCAGTCACAGTGCTGTACATGATGGTGAGTGGGGGGAGAGCAGGAATTTCTCCTGAAGTCCACCATCATCTCCACTGTTTTGAGAGTGTTCAGCTCCAGGTTGTTAAGACTGCACCAGACAGCCAGCTCTTTAACCTCCTGTCTGTAAGCAGACTCGTCACCGTCCTGAATGAGACCGATGAGTGTGGTGTTGTCTGCAAACGTCAGGAGCTTGACAGAGGGGTCATTAGATGTGCAGTCGTTGGTGTACAGGGAGAAGAGCAGTTGGGAGAGAATGCAGCCCTGGGGAGCTCCAGTGCTGGTTATACAGGTGCTGGATGTGTATTTTCCCACCCTCACTAGCTGTTGCCTGTCTGTCAGGAAGCTGTTGATCCACTGACAGACGGAGGTGGGCACAGAGAGCCAAGTTAGTTTGGGCAGGAGAAGGTTTGGGATGATAGTGTTAAAGGCCGAGCTGAAGTCCAAAAACAGGATCCTCACATAAGTCCCTGGTCTGTCTAGATGTTGCAGAACATAATGTAGTCCAATGTTTACTGCATCGTCCACAGACCTGTTTCCTCTGTAGGCAAACTGAAGAGGATCCAGGAAGGGTCCGGTAATGTCCTTCAGGTGGGCCAGCACCAGTTTTTCAAATGACTTCATGACCACAGACGTTAGTTTTTTCAAACCTGCAGTAAAACTTGTTCAGATCGTCTGCCAGTCGTTGATTCTCCACAGTGCTGGGGGATGGTGTCTTGTAGTTGGTGATCTCCTTCAGACCTTTCCACACTGATGCTGAGTCGCTGGAAGTGAACTGAGTCCTTATTTTTTCAGAATAATTCCTCTTTGACACTCTGATCTTCTTTTCCAGTGTGTATTTAGCCTGTTTATACAAGACATTATCCCCCTTCCTGTAAGCATCTTCTTTGACCTAACGGAGCTGTCTGAGTTTTTTGTTGTTGTAAGTTCAATGAGTCTTGTTAGGAATGCACATATCTTCACAGAAACTGATATAAGATGTTACAGGCTCTGTGAGCTCATCCAGATCGGTGGCTGCAGCTTCAAAAACACTCCAATCAGTGAGGTCAAAACAAGATTGTAAATCCTGCTCTGCTTCATTAGTCCATCTTTATACAGTCCTTAATACAGGTTTAGCTGATTTTAGTTTCTACCTGTAGGTCGGTATAAGATGAACCAAACAGTGATCAGAGCGCCCCAAAGCTGCTCGTGGAACAGAGTGATATACATCCTTTATTGTGGTGTAACAGTGATCCACTATATAACTGTCTCTGGTGGGACATGTGATGTTCTGTCTGTATTTTGGTAGTTCATGGGAGAGATTGGCTTTATTAAAGTCCCCGAGAATGATTAAAACAGAGTCCGGGTGTTGTTGTTCTGTCTCTGTGATCTGATCAGCAAGTTTCTGTAAAGCCAGGCTCACGTGCGCTTGTGGAGGAATGTAAACACTCACGAGAATGAACGAGTGAAACTCCCACAGCGAATAGAACGACTTGCAGTTAATGAAGAGTGTTTCCAGATCAGGACAGCACATCTTCTTTAACACAATTACATCTGTACACCACCTTTCGTTGATTTAAAAGCATGTCCCGCCGCCGCGCGATTTCCCTGTTGATTCTGCGTTGCGGTCCGCTCTGAACAGCTGAAAGCCCGGCAGATGAAGCGTGCTTTCTGGAATGGCGTCGTTTAGCCAGGTTTCTGTGAAACACAGAGCAGCAGAGTGTGAGAAATCCTTATTTGTCCGGGAGAGCAGAAGGAGTTCGTCCGTTTTGTTGGGTAGAGAGCGGAGATTTGCCAGATGGATGCTAGGCAACAGTGTTTGAAATCCGCGCTTTCTGCGCGTCCTGAAGTGACGAAAATGTCCAGCAAAACATCAGAATAGTCAAAAACCAGTAATATATCAGGACAAACTAACAAACGAATGTCCAGCAATTCGTCTCTGGTGAAACCGATTGCAGGAATATAACTAAAGACAGGACAAACTAACAAAAACACAAAGACAACTGTAGAGCATGTCATGGAAGCCGCCATCTTGCATCGGTGCCAGGTAGTTTATCTTTTTTCTCTACATTCAGAATTTATGGAGCAGTTCTGCATGGTTTTGCTCCAGAACCAAGTCAAGTGAACATAAACCAAAAACACTTCACAAGAGACAATGTTCCTGCTTCTAAACACTGAACACATTTTGTTTTACACAGATTTGCTTTAGTCCTGTAACAGAAGATGAAAGTGAAACTGCTGCTCCTGCAGCTATTACATTCACAAATGAACTAAAGTCATTATTTAATGTTGCACCTCACAATTAAGATTCATATAACAAACATTAAAAGAGTATATGATACCTGTATTTTGAGATTTCATCATGTAGATGTTTCTTTCAATGTTAATAAAATAAGAGCAGGAAGAAGTTTGTAGGAGTTGTTCACTTTACAAAGGATTCTAACCTGTTCCTGTCTTCCGGGTCTGATAACAAGTGCAGGTCAAAGTTCAAGTTTGAGACATAATGTGAATAAATGACAAAAACAACAGCAGCTACTGTAACTATAAAGATATTCAAATACAAAAATGTTTGTGACATACTAGTTCTTATTTTAATTATGCATTTATGATGTTAATAATGCATTTGCACTTTTTTAGACATTGTATAATATGTTTTGCTATAAAAAGCCAGTTAAATCGCTCAGTGTGAGAAAATAGCAGCTCATTCTCATGTTCTTCATCACTGACTGCTGTTCAGTTCTATTCAGTGAAAATCACAGCAGCTTCTCTCATCTATTATTAAACAGATATCTGCATGTGAACGAACAGAAATTTTATGTCAAATATTTGTTGAATGTACAAGAATATAAATGAGATGTATTGTGAATCAGTAAGTGGCCTGTAGTAAATGTTTTTTCATAAGTCACTTTAATAACTGGATCATATTTATCAGCTGGATTTTGGTCTTAAAACCTTTAATCTTCATGCAGAAGCTCATTGTCAAATACTCTTGAGTTCAGCATGTATGTCACAGAGCTGCCCTCTGTTCCCTCTGACTAGTTTTTTTAGCATTAACACTTGAACACATACTTGGGTTTTAAAACTCTTTATTTACCTTGATGTGTCAGCAAGGTGTAGAGATGGACGATACACACACAAGCACACACATTTACACACCTGTAACTAGACTGTTGTATTCAGACTGGTCACCTGAACACTAAAACCGGTGGAGATTTAAGTTTTTTTATAAACTGTTGGCTATTACCTGGATCAGCATACATGGGGGCGGCCATCTTGAACTGAGTAAAAGACCCGAAAGGACTTTTTGTCAGCCTTTTTATACATTTGCTGTGTTGCATAATGGGGAATGGGAGATACCAAGTATGCGTGGAAAGGGGTGGAAACTGTTCATGAGTTTTTGTATTTGACTTTCTATAATTATTGGTGAAGTTATGGTATATTGTGCTATTGATATTTGGTGGATTGAAGGAAATAGTGTTACTTGATTTTTAATCCTTTTTATGTGTTAGTACTTCATATGATTTTCATGTGATATTACGACTTCTGAGAAATGGTTGAACCCATGTGTATAAAGGCTCACGTAATGAAGCAGCTGGGGAGTCCTTGACTGGGGTGCAGTAGCTATTGAAAAGTACTCTGATTGAATCATTATTATACCTGAACCAAGCACTCTGCACTTTATTGGCTTGGGAAAAATGAAATAAAAAGAAAAGCTGGCATTCAACGTCCTCCATTTATTGTTTGAAGAACTCTAGACGGTGCCCTTAGTGGACCGTTGACAAGCATGTAGAAAGAAGTTTCTTGTAAAAAAAAAAAAAAGATATAACGTAGTCAGTGACAATTATATCTGTTCACATTATATTTTTATGAAACATTCTATAATTTGACCGCAGTGTGTATGTCACAAAATTAAATGTCAGTTATTACTCTTTTGTTTTCTTACTTTGCTGAACCTGCTACAGATTTCATTTATTTCTTCAGCATCAATCTTAAGTGATCTTTCTCTTTTTTAATTTGTTTTAAAGCACATCCTGTCAGTCTTTTCTCTCAAGAACTGGTATTTGGTAACAAGGACTAAAGACACTTTCCCAGCTAACAGGGAATGTTCCCATAACTTTCACTAACGTTATGTAAAAGTTATGTAAATGTTACAAAAAAACGTTCCTAACATAATGTTTCTGGAACAGTCTTATAATGTTTTCATAGTTAAAATACATTGTCGTAACGTTGAGGGAAAACGTTTTCATAACAACGTTCTTGTAACGTCTTTATGATGTTATTTTTACTTGACTGATGTTCTCATAATGTTGAGCGAAAACGTTCCATAACAATGTTCTTGTAAAGTGTTTATGATGTTATTTTTAATTGACTGATGTTCTCATAATGTTGAAGGATAACGTTCTAATAACAATGTTCTTGTAACGTCTGTATGATGTTATTTTTAATTGACTGATGTTCTCATAATGTTGAAGGAAAACGTTCTCATAACAACGTTCTAGTAACGTGTTTATAGTGTTATTTCATAACATTGAACAAATACATTCTGAAAACACCATTATTGGAATGCCTTCATTTTAGAAGTGATGGGAACAGAAATTACGAGTGTGACCAGTCCCAGTCCCAGACAGCATGTAGTAATCGGCCCGAGCTCGGCTGGCCCTTGGCTCAGACTCAGCATCGGCGAGTGTTATCCGGGCCGAGTGTGGCCCGCAGCTCGTTCTCGCGCATGTGTTTGTGATGCGGCTGTAAAGCACTGACCCGATTCCTGTTCACCGTAACCGACCCGAGTCTGGCTGTAGAGTCCGGCCCACTTCTGGCAATGACTCGGCTCGGTTCAGTCATAGATGGTTACATTAATATAGCAATAAATAACTTAAACTACTTAAAACCTTTACAAAAAACTATAAAGTAAATTATAATTCTAATTACATTAAAATGTCAAAAACAAATCAAAAACGATAAAATGTAAAAAAAAAAAAAAGTGCTTTATAGGACAGAACGTTCTGACAGACACTTTATAGGACAGAACGTCTCTAATATTCATAAACAATATCAAATCTATATTTATGTAACGCAGCAGGTCAGTCTTATATACGTTGCTGTATGTATTTTGAACGCGCTTCATTGCGCGCTCACGTGTATCACCTTCACTCGCGTAGCGGGCGGAGTATCTTACCTGTGCTTGCGAGTACTGTCCACCATGTTTGGGCAGTTTAGATGCAAACAAAACAATTTATTATTTACCAAGATATATGGATGTATTAACTAATTTCGATAAAACACTTCTGGTAAGCATCGTTGAGCATTTCTTTTTAGTCAAGTCAAGTCAAGTCATCTTTATTTATATAGCGCTTTAAACAAAAAAGAGATTTTGTCAAAGGCAACCTGAACAACATTCATTAGGAAAAACAGTGTGTCAATAATTGCAAAATGACAGTTAAAGGCAGTTCATCATTGAATTCAGTGATGTCAATCATGCAGCTCAGTTAAGTTTAAATAGTATCTGTGCAATAATTTGCAATCAAGTCAATGATATTGCTGTAAATGAAGTGTCCCCAAACTAAGCAAGCCAGAGGCGACAGCGGCAAGGAACCAAAAAACTCCATCGGTGACAGAATAGAGAAAAAACCTTGGGAGAAGAAACCAGGCTTCAGTCGGGGGGCCAGTTCTCCTCTGACAAGATGCAGTTCAATTCCAGGCTGCAGCAAAGTCAGATTGTGCAGAAGAAGAATCATCTGTTTTCCTATGGTCTTGTCCGGTGGTCGTTCGTGAGACAAGGTCTTTACAGGGGATCTGTATCTGGGGCTCTAGTCTGGTCTCGCTGTCTTTCAGGGCTGTAGAGAGGTCCTTTCTAGGTGTTGATCCCCATCTGGGCTGGACACATTACGGATCTGGTGGCTATGGTGACACTCGGGATAAGAGGAGAAAACAGACTCAATATGAGCGTAGATTGCCATTTTTCTAACGATGTAGCAAGTACATCGGGTGTTATGGGAAGGTGTTCCCGGTTCCGGTTTACCTAATTAATACAGCCTAAAAATCCTTTAAGGATTTGGATATTAGAAGTGTATTAGTATGTTATGTGTAAGCCAGGTTAAAGAGATAGGTCTTTAATCTAGGTTAAAAAACTGCAAGAGTGGTGTCTGCCTCCCGAACAATGTCAGGTAGGTTATTCCAGAGTTTGGGTGCTAAATAGGAGAAGGATTCTGCCGCCCGCAGTTGATTTCGATATTATAGGTATTATCAAATTGCCAGAGTTTTGAGAACGGAGCAGACGTGGAAGACTATAATGTAACAAGAGCTTGTTCAAATACTGAGGTGCTAAACCATTCAGGGCGTTATAGTAATAAGCAAGATTTTTAAAATCTATATGATGTTTGATAGGGAGCCAGTGCAGTGTTGACAGGACCGGGCTAATATGATCATACTTCCTGGTTCTAGTAAGACAAGTAGTCTTTTACTAGCGCAGGCGCTCATAAGCTCATAAATGAACTCGCAAACCTTCACCTCACTTGTGAGACTGCAGCGAACCCGGCTTTGTGCGAAACCTAAGTAAAAAAATAAATAAAATAAACGATATAGTTTTCATTTTTGATCGAATTGTTGTGTGGGTCTATTCTAGAGTGTTTACTCTAAAGAAAACTGAAGAGCAACCCAACCCACCAACAGACGAGGAAGATGAGGATGATAACGTTAATCATAGTGGTCCAGCATATACAAAGAGAAAGGTTTGTTTGTTTTTTTACCTTCCACATTCTTATTTTTGTTAATAGGAAAACGTATTTTTCCCCCATATTTCTTAAAGTATGTAAGAGTGAAGATTTGTTTAAGTGGGTCGTTGTTTTCAAATAACCTCAACTAAATGCATTAGCTAGTTTCAGCTATTTTTATGATGAGAATATCCTGTAGTCATATATGCATCAGTTTGTCTGAGATCATCTGCAATATCTCTGTCCTGCTTTTACAGATGCTAAATATAAGCAGACTATACAGATGCTCATCTCTGCCAAAACTCACGTGACTACAACGCAAACACAGCATCACAGTTCATGCTTCTTCACTCAGGATGTGAAGACACACAGGAGTAACTGATTATTTATCTTAACATGCTACACATTTCTTTTAATATTTCTATGTTTTTGTAGTAAACCAACAGAAGCTGAAGGAATGGGCAGACATTTACTCAGACACCTGTGAAACACTGAGCAGTGGTTGGAGTCCAAGACAGTGAAATCATCTTTATTATACTTCTGACTGAACTAGCAAGGAGATTTAGGGGCAATGAGAAAGTAAGTTCAAGTAAAATGTTTGCATTGACCATTTCACTGTGTTATTTTCTGTAGTAACTGCAGGGAATATTAATTGAAGATACCTGATCAACAGCAAGCTTTGGATCTACTGAATGTGTATTTTTCAAGCATTTTATGGCAGGGTTCACTGTTATTTTTCTGCATAGGGATGACTCGTGAAAAGTGTTTATTAATTTACTTCAATGTATAGTTAACCAGAATTCTGTCATTTACGTTTTACCAAATCTCTTACTTTTGTTTCTCTGCAGAACTCAAAAGAAAGTGCTTTAAAGAATTTGAAGAATGCTGGTAATCAAACCCAACAAGTTTGTCAGGTATGGACAGTACGAAGGGGACAAAATGATTTTCATATTTTGGGTGAACTCTCTTTAATGCTACACACTAAATATTAATCATGCTGGGCACAGCCTCTTATTGTGCTGTCACTGCAGTCAGTGCTGTAAATAGTATGTCAAATAACAGGTACATTGCTACAACATAAATGTAATGTAGTTCACAATGATGCATTACGTTAGACCTTTACTAATAGATACTTGTATATTATTTGCTCTTTACAGGTGCAGAAATAAAAGCTCCCAAACAAAGATGTCACCAGATTAAGAAGTGGAAAGACATGTTACACCACAACAACCATAAATCCTGAGCGATTTGAATATGGGCAACAACCAAGGAAAAGTACCCATTGTTTTAGTCAGAAATGATTCATGGTAATAGTAATAGTAAATGATTAGATAAATAAATAAAAAGTACAAAATGGTTTTAATTTTAAAACTCTGCCATTAACTAATGGGTTATTCAAAACACTAAGTTTTGGTGTATCTTTACAATAAGGTATCATTAGTTAACATTAGTAAATGTTAAAATTAACATTAAATAACGAGCAATACATTTGTTACAATTTCCATTAATCTTTAATACTGTTAAAAAACAACAACTGTTCTTTGTTAGTTCATGTTGGCTCTGATCCATTAAATAATGTCAACAGGCACAACTTTTGTTCTTAATGTATTAGTGAAATGTTGAAATTAACTAGGTTAATATATCACACTACAGTTTAACTAAGGTAATGTTAAGTATTTGTCATGTTAGTTTCATGTTGGGTAGGTAACTAATGCTACAAATGAAACCTTTATTGTAAATTGTGAAGTATCACCTGTGTTTATGTTTTATACGTTGTTAAATTATTGTATACATAAGTATAAATAAATGTAAGGGTAATTTAGTTTTTAATGGTATGGTATGTTTTCATATTTTATATAAACTTTCTGTCTAAACTTCTTGTTTTTTTTTGTCTTCTTTTTGCTGTAATTGCCATAGTTTTGTAAATAAAATTGATCTCATGCCAACTTAATCCAGTGAGTTCTTTAACTTTTTAAAATGCATTATCGTAATGAGATGAGTTAGGGTTAGCGGTAAGTAAACATTTTGGCAGCGTATCAATTTTAAATGAAAGATTAGTGAACAGTAAAGAAGATATTAAAAATGAATCTGGGCCACGCCCAGGGCGTTCAGTGTTGTGCCGATTTCGGCTCGGATGTGGCAGTGACGATTTTCAAGATGATAGAATGGAATGTTTCTATAATGGTCACATAAACCAAGAAAAAACGTTCCTAATACATTAAAAAAAATGCAAATTTCAAAAATTTAACGAACATTCACTAATAACATTTCATAAACGTTTTCAAGATGATAGAATGGAATGTTTTCTAGGAACGTTCACATAAACCGAGAAAAAACGTTCCTAATACATAAAAAATACTAATTTTAAACATTTAAAGAACATTTAATAATGAAGTTTTCGTCACATTTTCAAAATGGTAGGATGGAATGTTCCTGTAACGTTCACAGAAACCTCAGAAAAAAATGTTCTCAATACATTAAAAAAACTTGCAGTTCTCAATGTGTACAAAACATTCCGAAATAACGTTTTCATAACTTAAGGGAAATGTTAGTAAAACCTTCTGACAACTCATTTTTGTTAGCTGGGTTGTGTTCACTGAAAACAGAGAAAAACATTTTTATCCTCATCATACTGTAAAATTATCAACTTACTGGATTTTTAAATTACTGTGTATATGTGCACATCTAATCAAACAGACCTTGAATTATTTTTGATTTTGTTTGTTTTTTTGTCCTGTGAAAAAAAAAATCTCTTCTCTCAAGTCTTTTTCTTTATGAAATAAATAAAACCCTGGAATAAATAAAATATTGATTAATTTGCCTTTTTGACTGTCTATCTGTAAATAAACACTAGGCTATATAATAATATAATAATCCAAGCCTACAATACAAAGTATTTATAGCCTAGTTTGTTCATTTTTACTCCAATTTTGAGTTTGCTGGTATAATAATTGCTTTTCCTAGGCAGACTTGACATATTGGTCTAATATATGTAAAAGAAAATTGCTCAAAAAGGACATAATGACATAAATTAAAAGCAAATAACATTTTGAATTTGAATTATTAATGTTAGTTTAAAACATTAGGGTTATGATAACTTCAGCTTCAACATTTGTAATCCAAAATGAAATAAAACTGGAGAGTTAAAGTTATTTACTTAGAAATATAATGTGGTTGGGTCACACAAAGGTTTTAACCAATGGTTTCAGCTGAAGGACACCTGTCACTCAAGACTGTCACCAAGGGAACGGTGACCATTCCACACCATCCCCCTTTGTTTTGCACTAGGTGAGGGGCAGAGAAGAGCCTCAGACACCTCAGGATAATGAGCACTAGAAAAAGGAGTAATGTTTGGTCTCATTTTGTGGCAACTTCAGCCACTGAAGCTAAATGCAACATATGCAAAAAAAGTTTTTCAACTAAAGGAGGAAGCACATTCTAATTTGAGAATGCACCTTAAATCCTCACATCCACACGGTGCTGTTAGCACCAAGTTAGAACAGAGACTGAAGATGATTGCCCTGCAGCAGCTGGAGCTGTTTCTACCACCAACACGTCTTCTGCTGGACCTTTGACGGCTTTGGCTGGCACGCTGACCACATCTACAGCATCCAGTACACCAGCAGCACACACCACCATCCAAGGAGCAGTTAGGCCAAGGAGGCCACAACAACAAACTACAATGAGCAGATTTGTAACAAGACCAATGGATCCATTAAGACAAAACAAACTTGATGAGGCTCTGGTGAGAAATGCTTGCTTGTGCTTTCAGCCATTTTCTATAGAGGAGGACAAGGGCTTTAAGGACTATTCACATCTTCTGGACCCATCATACAGTCTACCTAGCAAAAAAAACAATAAAAAAAACTAAAACCCATACTCTATAACAAATTAAGGGGTGATATAATGGATAAAATCAAGACTGTCTCTGCTCTTTTTCTCACAACAAAAAACTGCTGGACCTCTTTGACTACAACAAGTTACATGACTGTGGCATGTCATTTCATAGAGGACTTTCAGATGACCTCCTATCTCCTGGACTGCTTTGTTTTGACAGACAGACACACTGCTGCTTACCTGGCAAGTGAGCTGACAAGGGTTACAAATGAATGGGGTGTGAGTGACAAAATTGTAGCTTGTGTCACAGATAATGCCAGCAACATTATTTTCAGCCCTGAAAGACCATCTCCACTGGGACCACATACCTTATTTCACCCATATATGGCTGAACCTCATTGTCAGAGCTGCATTGAAGGAGGTCCAAGCAATACTTGCAAAAGGGGGTCAAAACAATAGTTGAATACTTCCATAGAAGTACAGTTGCTTCAGACAAGCTCAATGCCACACAGAAATAGATGGGTCAAGAGCCGTTGAGGTTAAAACAGGATGTGGCCACAAGGTGGAATTCAACATATTACATGTTGAAAAGATTTACTGAAATCAAAGATCCAGTCATCTCCACCCTGACACTAACTAATGCATCTCTGCCAACCTTGTCACCAGAGGAATGGAAAATTTCCAGAGAAATCTTGGACATTATTAAGCCATTTGAAGAGGTCACCACTGAAGTGAGTGCAGAAAAGTAAGTAGTTTAAGGACATTTATTTTTTAATTATTATTCATTTTAAAACCACATTTTATACCGTCTCTTGACATGCATGTTTTTCTGTAGCCCTTATTTTTAATCAGAGAAGTATATGCAAGTACTGATTTTTATTTGTTATAAGTTATTATAAACAATTGTTTCTTCATAGGTTTGGTGACTGCATCCAAAGTCCCATTTTGATGACAAGAGGTCTTCAGAGGATTGTTGCCCGATATCAAAGAAATCCCTCCAGCTTTGACCCTGTTAAAAAAACTAGCGGAATGCTCTGATGTCGAAATGACTAGAAGGTTTGGCAAAGCAGGGAACACATTGAAAAGCTTGCTGATGCTACTGCCTGGACCCCAGGTTCAAAAACAGCAAGCTTTTGTGTCAATAACCAGGCAGCAGAAGAGACAGTAAAGAGGATTACAGCAGCTGGCAGCAGCTATTAACCCAGGGGGCTCAGAGTGAGTGAGGAGGAGACATACTTCAGATCCTGCGTGCGACTGCCAGTGCAGGGCCATTGTGTTTGGGATGACTTGGATGATGAGAGGGTTAACAAGCTTGGAGGCCTTCTGCTTCCTCTATAGACTCAGATG